>NW_007577797.1:198053-312394 GCF_000690725.1 Stegastes partitus
GTGTCCTCACCGGGACACAAACCGGTGACCTTCTAGCTGCGAGGCAATGGTGCTAACCACCGAGCCACGCTTGTAGCCCACTGGTGTCCAATGTAATGGTAATACATTGTACATGGTAATAATGTAATATGACTTGTTGTCTTGAGCATATAATTGCTTTCTAATTAATACCAGTTAGGAGACCATTACAGTAGGGCTTACTGATTCATCAATTCTAAATCAACAATGCAATCACCAAAAAGCAAGACTGCAGTTTAGCCTGTATCACACTTTTGAAGGAACGCTTCATGATATTTGAAATCTGTTACACAGTAAATATTGACTTGATGCTTGTCAAAAATTATGCGTTTCCCCAAATAGTTCAGCCCTACATTACAGGAATCTAAACTGTGCTGAAATGAAATCATGTGTAATGGAACTGATGTCTCTGAAGCTAAAGAACAAACATCCAAAATGATTATTCAGCACCATTATATAACAACAGGCTTTTGCACAAGAGCCGTATTTCCAAAGATAGTGCTGTGCTCAGTACACATCCTAGAAATATTTTTATGTACCTAACCAGTGTCCTGGGAGTTAAAAACCTCCTTTGTTGAGGTACACCATTATAAACTTACAAAAAATGTGAAAGTCGAACATGACAACGACAGACATGGTGCTAAATATATATAACACAAAATCCAGCACTTGCACTCTTTAATTACACACCAAATACAACTTTTAATAGAGAATAATGAGAAACAGGAATAAGGTTATTGGCCTGACAAATCATTCCTGTCAGTGGTTGTCAATATTCTTAACCACGGTGACATAAACAAATATTTACAGTAAAAAAACAACAACACAGAAATGTTGGGTAATGCTAATATTAGTGAGACTTTGAGGGAATACTTAAGGAAACAACGACTTTTAGCTTAATTAGCTAACAACACAACGGCTACAGCTAGTTAGCCGACATTATGATACGGTTGTCGTAACTATGTATTGTTGCACAGTACCTTCAGGTTCCTCTTTGGCTTTCTATAACGTCAAGAAATGTTTTACGTCTCACCAGTGGCCAGTAGTTGTGTTTATTCAGTAACAAATGTTAACGTTTGCTACCATCTTAGCTAGCGCTATTAGCCTCTAACAGCAACAAATGACAACAGCTTTGTGCACTAAAACATCTAACTAACGCGTCCCGTTTCACCATAAAACAACCTCTGAATACTGTGGACAATCAAATACCTTTTAATGCGAGTAGATGTTCCTGTTTTGCCTGATTTACGTCCATTTTGTTGGAGAAAACAGTCTTATTAGGTTGATGCTAGCCACTGTGCTAGCTGTTTGCTGTGACAAGCTAGCTGATGAACTTTGACCTTACAGACGGCAAGTTTCTTCTTCGTTGTTTTATTTGGGTACTAAGATGTTGTGCTGCCACTCTCAGTCCGGGATGGGTATTACAACAAGGCTTTTTTCTTTTTTTCTTTTTTTCTTTTTTTCTTTTCTTTTCTTTTCTTTTCTTTTCTTTTCTTTTCTTTTCTTTTCTCAAAACACAAAGCTGGAGTAACAGGTACTGCTTTTGCTGTGCTTAAATCTCCTTTTCAGGAGATTTGTCTTGTGAATGGAAAGAATGCAGTTTTTTAGGCACATAATATATGTTTTGTGTGTTTGTGTGTGTGTGTGTGTGTGTGTGTGTGTGTGTGTGTGTGTTCAATTTATTTTGTTACTGCACATTGCTCTTTACACCCAATCTGCATTTAGCTGTTAAATTACGTGGACCTCAAGGGTCAATGTGCTTCCACTGACATCTGGTGGTGTGGACCTGTTTAACATTAGACTGAGGTCACTGCAGCTCCGGTTCATCAGGTTGATTAACAAAAGTAATTATACTGACACGTCTAAGGGGCTACAGTGGTGCAACTGGGATCCAGAAAGCTCAGGCAGATGGAGGTAAAGCACTGCTCATAACACCTCAGAGCTGTCAGCAGCATCTGTTTATCTTTTATTATTTTGTTTATGGCTGGTTGTTGGACATTTTTCTTCTATTTTATGGTCTGTTTTGCATTTATTGTCTATGTTCTGGACACAACTGTAGGCATGATAGAGTTTTTAACATTAGTAATACTAGCCATGTTGAGAAGATGTGGTAAAGTCTGCAGTCACAATAACAACAAACTTTTATCTGCCATTTATTGAAATAACTGCATTCAGCTTTGACAAAACAGAAAATGGCTCCATTAAACGTTGCTTCAATGTAGGTCTTTATCATCCTTAAACACGAACAAATCATACAAAAACTGTATTTCAGTATCAATTTTCCTTTAATTCTGTGGACCACAAGAAACTTACAAATGCTGGAAAATACAGGAATTAAATGTGAAATACAAAGAGACTTTTCTTTTCTAGTTGTCTCAACCAAGCCTCAAATACAATGAAAACCTTGTGGAAAAGAATCAATCAAATTTTAAATAAAATTAAAGTTTTATTATGCTTTGTAAACACTCAAATCACTACAGTTTTCTTCTGGCTGAAATAAAAAACCTGCACCCAGTGGTCTCTCCATGTTGTGGTTTTTATATGCTGTCTTCACTGAGCAGCGGCTGGTAACGAAATGGAAACTAGATTACCATTTAATTAGTACACTTTAGTACAAGTAGAGATGCAGAAAGAACCAGTGATGGAAACTTGAAATACATTAAATTAAACAAAAAAAAATGTCTCCAGCAGTTAATTCATCTACATGTATTTTAGTTCAAACTAAAGAGACAATCTACTCTATTTTTTGGTGGCAGTGATTAACAATAATACAAAGATAATTGTTATTAAATCCATACTCACATAAGCACTTTCCTGTCTCTGAGGCCACCGCCACTCCTTTTTGGATAAGATTCCAAAGACAATCATCCCAAAAGCTAAAATAAAGATGCCGAGTGAATTTGCAAACTTTGCTTCCACAGGCAGTGAGCTGTAAGGGGCGCCCGTGCTTCCATAGCTACAGCAGATGGAGAAATTAGGTTAGTCAGTCTGTTGTTTGCATACATAATATCTTTGGCATTCAAATTTATAGCAGTGCAACAACTCCAGCATCATGATTGTGCTAATGTTGTGTGAGATTATGTGTGATTTGGCTGTTTTTCCTCTTGAAATGAAGACATTGTGCTGGGATCAGCCGGATATTTTGGCACTTACAGAGTGAGGAGCAGTTTCTCATTGATGCCACTGATGCTGGAGGTCAGACTGAGGATTAAGATGGCTTTTCCCAACCAGATATGAACAGGCTTCAGGGCGCTGCGGAGCCTTTGTGTCGAACAAGGAAGCAAGAAGGCAGCCAAGCCGAGGACCCACTATCCATCAGCATGAGGAAATGACAAGAGGGGGAGAGTCTTTACAGTTCCTCAACTGTCTTTATGTCAATAAGAGATAATCATAGATTCAAGGTCTGTGTAAATATTTGTCACTCGCACCTGAAATGCAAACGTAACCACGGTACAGATGCCCACCCAGCTGTGCAGAGAGTACAGGTCACGGATGTGGAAGCCTCTGTGGAAGTCAAACACTGCACACAAGCCCAGGATGGCCAGAAGCAGAGCCAGAAGCATGAGTCCAGCGTGCACCAGCTTCCAGGTGCTCTTCCTCTGCTTCCAGGTGAACGGAACACGATACACAACAGCAGCTGCAGACAGATAAAAAGCTGTGAACAGTGCATCTGTCTGGGTAATAATTTGAGTAACCGCTTGATATTATTGTTACTTGAGAATAATCATTTTTAAAAAGTGAGGTGACATATTTACCATATGCAATAATAACAGAATCCATTAGTTTTAATAAATATAAACACCTCGGTGACAAATTAGGTTACATTACTAAACAAAACATAGATCAGGACCTTTTTCAGAACATTTATTGTGTACCGGGAGTTCAAAATTGCACACAGAAATTGTACTGAAATAAAGCTGTTAATTGAGATTTTTATTCATTTATTTTTCCACCAAGTGTTTAAGAAGTTCTTTGACCATTGAACATGTACTTTTGTTGAGTTGTGGGACTCACAGGAGACAGAATATCAAAATAAAGGTCAAAAAAGACTTTTAGTGAAGGATTATTCTAACAGGTTAAGCTGTGCTCTGTGTGACAAATGAATTGATTTTCAGCACATTTTTACCACATTGTATAACAAAATATGTATTACTATGAAAACCAGCAACTTAACTTATTTTGCTCTTTAATGAACTGTGTGAGAATGGATAGTAAAGACCTGACTGCACTCTGTTTGAGGACAGCTGAGACTATATTGACTTTTCTATTAGACCTAATAACAGAAACCTCTCTCTGCATAACGGGAAAACGTTCAACAGCACAACAACCTACATCCTCCAAAATCCTGAAGTTGAATCAAACCCTCTGTGAGGTTTAAACGAAAGCTTCAGGAAGGTGATTCATTGCAGGGTTGTTTATTAGACCCTCAGTTCAGGACAGGTGTGTCTAATAAAGTGATAAATAACTGTGTTTTTTTTTTAAAAAAAGGCTGACGTTTCCACAGCGCAGTAACTTACCGTTGCCGTACAGAACCACCAGCCCAGACACCATGAGGACAGGATGCCAGTTGAACTGCAGGGCTGAACGATCCCAAGCGAAGCCACCTCTCCAACGGGAGCTCCAGCAGATCACAAAGATCACAGAGAGCAGACTCAGAGCCAGACACAGGCCATAGGAGACAGAAAACAGCATGGACGGCTTCATATCTGTGAGTTTGGGAGGGAAAAATCACAATTTATTATGACATTACCAAAATATAATGAGTTTAAGAGAGTGATTTAATGTAAGAAGAAGGTGAAAGGAGTCTACAGAGCCAGTGGTCTGTTACACAAACAGGCTCCAGCTTCAGTTTGATCTAACTAATGGGAGCTATTTAGTCAAAATGTATTTGCTGCACAAAGTTGTGTAGTGCTTCACTATCTTCAGTAGGACTACTTAGAAATTAATTCTGTGCAAGTTAAGGTATCTTTTTTTCACAACTGTAGAACATTTCTGTCCATAACACCCACACGGAGCCTCAGCTCTCCTCACTGCAGCAGGAAGCATCTGCCTCTTTGGAGAAGCTAACACTTATCAATATATTTTGTTGGAAAAGTTAAGTGAAGAATGTAAAAGTGCAAAAAAAAAAAAGATTTGGAAAGACGATGTAACAACAGCTCATTGACCCTCCACAATATGATCTGCAAACCTCAAGTGATGAGTTTTTCTGCTTTTGCCAGTCGGTGTCACTGAGTGTTACCATGGAAACAGGTCTGAGGTCATTGTTGGCCTAAGGGCCGGGTGGTAAACTGTTCAGGCTGAAAATAAGTCCGTCTCTGCTTTTTTTTTTTTAACTGCTGAGCTTGCACTAGACTTATTGGAGAGAAAATGTTAGACTTGTGCAACCCTGTGGATCAGTTTGACATGTTTTATTTATCAGCCTCAGATTACAGAAAAAATTAACAAGTAATAATTTACCAAAAGTAAAAAAATCCTGTTTTAAAAAACTGTATTTCAGCGTAAAAGTGCAGCAGAATGGTCACCTTGATAGTGATATACAGAGATTATAGAAGGTATAATTAAAGGCTGGTCACTGAGGCAGCAGTTTGTGTCCAGGTTAGAGAGGAGAGACGTGGTGTAGCTCTTCCTGGACACTAACGGGGGTTGATCAACCCTGGCTGGGTCTTCTGGGGGACAGTGTCTGATGTTTAGAGAAAGACCCAGTGATGCCAGGAAACATCACACATGAAATATCAAGCCACATCAAAATGATGGCGTTAAAAGTTACTGGATTACTGTGACTACTGCACGTATAAGCAGGATTACACCAATAAAGTTGCTGATTTAAACTGCTTTGTAAACTGTTGGACAGTTTGTTTTATCAGTTGGGTTTATTTAAGACAAATGCAATAAATGAAAAAATAAAAACAATCTTTCAGTGCAGTATTATAACCAGAACTATTCATTCAGATCAACCTAAGAACAAAAGACAGCGAGAATAAAGTGCTTCACTGAAGTAGACTAATGATTTATTTTTCTTTTCTTACATGCTTTGATGAATGAAGTGCTAAGCCTCTATTTACGAGTATTTATAAAGAACTAGATTTCTGCAGGGAATAGATGCATCATTTAAAATGTGATTATATGTTTTATATATTTTTTAAAAACATCATAATTAATGAAGAAACTAATAACTAATGCATCTCCCTCTGAATGGTAGTAAAGTTGCAATATAAAGAGGTATTAAATGGAAACACTCAAGTGTACAATTATCGCAGAATTATACCTGAGCTCAGTATTAAAACGATCCTTTATGTGCTTCCACTGCAACAGACGCACACAAAAATCTTTTGAAACACTGTTTGGTGATTATTTTTGAAAACAAGCTGCTTGATTTGTGCTCACCTGTCGAGTGCTCTTCTCCCTGATGTGAGTCCTTCTTCTTTCTACCTCAAAACGTTGGCCTGTTTTTCTCGCTTCTACTTCACATCCATTCTTTTGTGAGAGATCTTAGACGGTTAGAGCTCACCAGGAAAGGTTTCTGATGTTAAATAAGCCTGCTGGTGGAGGAAGAAATGGATTTACTGGGATGGGGCCTGTTTAGTTGTGCGGCTGTGATGAAAACAAGAGGACAATTGTCTTCACTGTATGGTATTGTATTAGTTATGATGTGTGAGGTTTTATAACTGACTTTTTGATTGGTCATGTAGATTTGCTATGGACTCTGGTTCTCATATCTATTACTCAATAACTTAAATGTAACTGAATTAATGTTTGTAAGTAATGGCAAGCTTACCCAAAATATTCCAAAACTTAATTAGAACTAAAATCATATTAAACACTACCATAAAACTTGAGTCCATATTTCTTTTACTTTTACACTGGCTTCAAATGCAAACCATAGTTAGAGAGCGAGAGGAAAAAAAGAAAAATTTGGCAGCCGGGTGAACAAAAAAAAAAATGGAAAAAAAAAAAAAAAAAACAACCCAATAAAAAAAAAAAAAACACCATTCCACCACTTCTAATAATCAAAATACAAGCCCTAACCTTACATGAACAAGATATATATTTATTTGCTTTTTAATGTTTAATAATGGATTTTTCCAAAATAACATTTAAAAGCAATGAAATTAGCTCAGATATAAATAATGTTAGAATACAAAAAATCAGGCTTTATACTGCAGAAAAATGCTGTTATGTGTACAGTTCTATGATATAATTTTATGTAAAAAAAAATCTAGTGAAAAAATTATCAAAATATCTTGTAAAATTAGTAATTCATTTCAAAACTAATTTTTTAAATTTTCATTTTACTTGTAATTCTGTCTCATATCAAGTGTCGTATGAATCTTTACATGTAGATACATTCACATACATACATGATCTTTATTGTTAAAGAGTATGTTCACCTGTAAAATGAACAGATTCACCTTTGAAAAAATGTTTCAATCATGTTTAATAAGCAAATACTTTTGATTATATTTACAATAACAAACTGCTGTTAGTTTTTACGCACAACCTAACATGTTATTTTACATCTGACATATAAATTCTTTGTCTGTTGTTGTCTTTTCACTGGTATTTTTGGGAGTAAAATCAAAAGGAAAAATTTTATAAAATATAAGAAAGGACAAAGGTAATTATAAATTACATTTGTTTTTACTATGTAGTGTTAAACTACACACACACACACACAGTATATATATATATAATGCTATTGGTCTCTCTTAAGCTCATTTTATGATCCAAATATGTGATAAAATTGACAATTACTGAATTAAAGATGCAACAATCGTAGGAATTTATTCAAGTTGATTTATGGATGAAGTGTAGCAACCCCAGTAACCTCAATCTAACTTGTTTGCTATCTTTCTTTAAAGCTCATCTGACTTTCATGTTTTTTTGAGCCTGAACCCGTTGACTGAGCCACAAAGTGAAGCGTTGCAAAGAACAACTTTTTTTCCCTTTTCTTTTTCACAACAACCATGTGGCTGACTTCTACCATGTCATTTAATTTAGCACACAATTCAAAATGAATAAAGCCTTCACAGTTCAGCGACAAACCGGACATGTGGACTGAAGCAGATGATCACAGCGACACAGACAGAGTGTCACCAAATGAATGTGTAATCTCATTTTACCTCGTAATGACAAATGCAAAGGGACCGTGAAGGTGAGATCCTTTTATTGGAGTCATCACAAGAGATATGTTAAAAGTGCAATGAATTCTATCAGTTGAAAATGTTTCAGGTAATTTTCTCCTGACAACAAAAAACTGCTCTCCTTTTTTCATTATCTATATGTGAGCAAACAGCAGTGAATGGATGCAGAGTGTTGTCACTACACCTCGTAGAGCAGCACAGTGACTGGAGCACTCAAGGCCATGTTGTGGAGGATTTGTTTGCAGCAAATGTTTTCATTGTCTTCATCCTCTACAAAGACGGACAGAAAGTGCTGAGGCTCCCAGGACACTTCCTGAGTCTGAGAGGCCAACACACGGACACAGTCCACGTCTTTCCTGAAGCTGAACTTTTTACCTCCGGGAAGCACAGACAAGATCTTATCATCACCGCCAGACTGGGAAGTGATGAAGGCGTCAATCTCCAGAGCCTTTTCCGTGACGAAAACTCGGACATTCTTGCTGCTGTAGTTGCTCATCTGACATGCAGTGCTGGTGTTGCCCATGTTGCTCCGTGTGATGTGACAGGTAGGATCAGGTCAGGACTGCAGATCTCACCGGAGGCTGTTATTTTAAGATAAACAGTCATGTTCCTCATAAACGGGGCTGAAGTTTGTGAACATATTCAAGTTTTTAAATCCTACATACTGGGCAAATATACACTTTTATGCATCCCAAAAAAAAAGGAAACAGAACTATTCATTTTATTTCATCTTCAAATTATCATTCTTTGTTGCACAACACAGCATCAAGAACATGTCGTCTGCATTCGACTGAGGACACCCTGCGAGGATGTGACAACTAAAGGCTTTGAATCCTTAAATTTAATTCTGTCTGACATGACAGCTGTGAGTGTTTTGAAGAACAACTGTGACATTAACAACACAAAGGAACACAACGTCTTCATTCTGGTGAATTATTAATACTAAACTGGCACAAAAAGACTTTTACAAATGCACACGTTGTTTAAGCAATTTAAAGCATACATTCCAATAATTACATCTTTGAGAGAACAAAATAAGCTATTCTTTGCTGTACATACAAGGAAAAACATGCACGGATAATTTGTGTTGAACATGGATCAGGTAATTTTAAAAATAAGGCTGTTGTCTGTATCAAAGAGACAGAATTTTTACCTGCTGATTCAGTGACGGCAAGGTGACAGTGATGCACTGTCGCTGTCTTCCTCGTCTGAACAGTGAGAGTCTCATGAACAACAGCTCATAATATGCAAAAACTAAAGGACAGCCAGCACAGAGCAACATACTGTATGCAGTCAAGTCAAATTCTTTCTGTGGAAAGATATTAATATGAATTGACACCCTTAACCATTATATATGATCAGAATGAGGGCACCTAGTTTGAAAAGGTGGCAATACACCAGTAATAATAAAAATAAAACCATGTCAATAATACACAGACGATAACGTGAATATTCCAGTGTCTGTAACTATCTGGTTGATACCTGAACATAGAAACAACATGCAAGACAGTTATAGCTCCAGATTCTCTTCCTATACTTGTATTTGCCCAAAAGAGTCAAAACACACAACAAACAAAGCTCATTTTCCTTTGACATTGTGAAAATATCTTCATCTTAAATTCTTTTGGTGTAGTGAAAATCTGCTCAGTTTCTGTGAGCCGTTTTGTCTGATCCAGGTGTGTCTGTACATGAAGTCACCTGCAAGAGGCGGGTAGCGGCACAGAATTCCTCAAACAGCTGAAACATTTGGTTTTAGAAAATGCCACTCAAACAGGAATAAATAATGAGGTACCCTACCAAAGGGATCAATAAAGTTATATCTAATCTGATCTAATCCACCCACCTGAACATTTTAGACCAAGCACACCCCCTTGTGGCAACAGCACTCCCTGCAACAGGAGGGTACAACACAGCGCTGCTCAGGAATGGCTCAAGGAACACGACAATGAGTTTGATTCTATCAAGCATCAGTGATAAAACAATCCATGGAGGCTCCAATCTGCAACCCGTAGAGACCAAAGGATCTGCTGCCAACATCCTGTTGCCAAACATCACAGGACACCCAGAGAGCTGTTTTGGCAGCATGAGAGGAACCTGCACGATATTAGGCAGGTGGATTTAATGTTGTGGCTGATGAGTGTAGTTTTGGGACAGTGATGTAGTCCAGAGGGGCAGAGGAAAACTTTTCATCAGGTCTTGGATGCAGACACAGTACACAGTAAGATCACTTAAAATATGGAATATTAACAGACTTATCCTCTAAATCACACTAAAATGTGACGTGGTGACGGTGTAATAGGAGTAGTACTACAAAATAACCCACTGGGTAACTCATTGCATTTCTCTTTTAGGTTTAGCCTCGTCAGAGTGATGGAAAGTCACCTCGTTGTCATTAGAAACTCTTGCTCGATAGAGCAGGGCCTTTATTTGCTGCGTGATTTCCATATTCAAAGTGGGAAAATGCAGTAAAGATAAAAGCATTACTGTTGAGTTTATGCTTCCTTCCTGTACTTATTCTCAACACAATGAGGCCGTGGCTGCTGCTCGTGTCTCTGCTTGTGTCTGACCTGAGCCCTCTTGCAGACGGGGACTGGGATAAGGATTACTTCAGCTGGACGTTATGCAGAAAACTGCTCCTCAGTGGAAAGATGACTCTCAGAGGATGGAAGAAAAGTCTGACTCAAACTGAGTACAAATGCATGTGTTTCCAGAGAGACTGTGTGCATGTTGCTGTGCAGCACGAGCAAACTGAGCTTTACTGGGAATGCAGGGTCCATAATGAACGTGGGCACACTTTGTCTCAGAAGGATTTGACAGGAATAATCTATAGGAGTCACATTCCAGCCTTGGTATGCTCATTTCATTCAGTAAAAAAAAAAAAAAAAAAATCCAAAAACTATCCAGTTTATGTATTTATATTGTCTATTCTATTGCCAGTATAATCCATCTCTTCCAAGAACTGACGTGCCTGCTATTTACTTTAACTGATTACATTTTCTGTTTTGCGGCGCCTTGCTGCCGTGTGCATGAATTGTCAGTAAACCAGGTGTGATTGTCACATTTTGCAAGGCAGCCAGGCGTCCCTCACATTACACCACCTGAAAGCATGAAGCTGATCATTACTCAGTCACAACCTTGTTTATTATTTATTTCGTACTGATTTCACACTGCTGATAATAAGCATATTTGACATGCAGCACGTGTTTTGCACAGGTTCGGAATACTTACTAATATGCTGATGCTTTTCTCTCACTTTCTCACCATATTTTTTGATGGAATTTAATGCAGAAAAACCAATCAGGCAGAATACTAAAACTGAATAGCAGCATAATATTTCCTTATCGTTAAAATGGAGCAGGTCCAGGAATAGGTGAAACAGCTGCAGGGATGTAAATTATTTCTGTTAAGGAACAAATCTCCCTTCTGCACTTAGATAACAGTGGACGTTATGCACAATGTTTGCAATGTATTAGTGTGTTTGCAGGACCACATGCCTTTATGGTAAAGACACCAGACAGTCATTTAAACTTTTCTCAGCTGTTTTTGATTGTTTATAAGCATAAATTCTCTACTAAATGATATGGTGTAGTCAGTTCTTAACCAACTTTTGACCTGATTGTGGCACTAAGATGAAGTCAAAGGGTCACCAGTGGTATCGTAATTCATCCTGAGAGAGAGATAAGTACATGCACTAAATTTTATAGCAAGTCCACTTTTTACTCCAAACCAAAAATACCCAACACCATCATGATGACACTAGAAAAGCAGTCAGGAGATCACCAAAGTCATTAGGATTCATCCTTTGGGAACCATGAATGTCTGTGCAATATGTACAACCACTCCATCTTGTAGATATTTCAGTCTGTTGGACCTTCAAGCCACGCTGCAAGTGAACTTGAAATGTTTTTTTTTTAGCTTGTGATTCATGCATTTGTCTGGTGGCAGTTTTGTAACTAATTCTATCCTCTCTCCTGTCACTTTAGGTTGTTTCTCTTTTTTGTGTCGAGAGAAAACATGTTCCGGTGTTTTTGGTGAAGTCGAGCCCTCTACTAGCTCTGCATGTCAGCAGTAAAGCCCCACCAACTAAGGCTGCTGGTGGAACCAGTCGTAATGCCATGGATAGAATTAAAGAAAGCATTGATTCAAGGTCTGAATGGTCAGTGCATCATCACTCCACTGCCTCGGGCCGCAATTTCCAAGCTTTCTTATTGGAGAAATCCATGAGTCGGGCACTTTCCGCCATCACAGGACTGCAGAAAATGCTGACAAAGAGATTCTGTGCAGCAACAATTGTGGTTATTTCCTGTTGTCCAAAGAATGATGAAATAAAGTCAGCAATGAACATCAAGAAAACACCAAAACAAGAGGCTGCACAGCCACAAATAAGGCAAAAATGGAGCACACAGCGAGCGATGGACATTAAAGCGCCCATGCAGGATGATGGACAACGGTCTTCAAAAGCTTTACATGACATTCTCCAAGTGTCTGCTCTACACTCTGGCAGCTCTCCAGCGAAAACATCAGATACATCACAATTAAAGATACTGAGACATGCAGCTGGTGTAATGAAGAAAGATGAAGGTTCTAATTTGGATGAAAACCCAAGTTCAGAAAAAAGTTTTCAGGAGCAACTTTCTTTAAAAGCGGCATCAAGTTTGGACGATGGAGTTTATGTTAAGAGGCAACGCCTGCTGGTGTCAAGAGAGAACCAAGCATCCACATATACACAACAGGATGTTAACAATCACTATTCCATTGAGAGGATGGTCCAAAAACAAGCAGTGATCCAACATCCAGGAGAAAAAAGTACACATATAAGTAAAAACCACAAGATATCGGCATACATCCTACATACACACTCTCAACCTAAAACAGATACTCACGACGTCAATAACAAACAAGTTCTATGGGATGTGGGAGAAGAAGCCTTAATCATGTTATTCCTACCAGACACAGGGACACAAACAGGATCATTATCTGGAAAGCTTGTTCCAAACACAAACATAAAGTGGAAAACCTTAAAGGAGCTGGGTGACCCCCCACCTATCATTAAAGCTGTGAAGAACTTTATCACAGAACCAGACAACTCAAAGTGTAAATTCATAAAAGGAAGCCAGCGTTCAGAGCGATTGAATATAACGCCAGCCGAACGTATAGCTAAAGCAACTACAGTGTCTGTATATACAGACAAACAGGTCACAGAAACAACAGAGAAAAGACAACCCTCAGAAACTAATAATATACTTCAGGAAAATATGAGCATCAATCACTCGAAACAAGAGGAAAATATGCCACCAGAGCAATCAGTCATACCCTCACCTCCTTCACTCATCATAACTCAAACAGAGGAGACAACAACGGAGCATACAGCAGAGACAACTACAGTAAACACACAGATAAAGGGCACAACAATAATTACAGAAGTCTTCAATCAAAGGAAAGTTGATGGACAGCCGAGCAGACGAGAGAGCCTGACAACCAGAATGAATCCAGAGCCAGAGACTGACACTGAGCCAAGATTTACAAAATGTAAAACAGAAAATATGCAAGCTCCAACTGAAAACCCATTCTCAGGCCTCAGGATGAGAGAAGACATCCGGTCACTGGCAGAAAGTGGAAGAAAAGAAGATCAAGGAGGAAAATCTGTTTCCAAAACTTTCGAAACAATCCACAAGGAAACTACAGACAATCGTCTCAAAGTAAGTGAAGTTACAGCTCCATATTTCAAGAAACAGCAGGTTAAGTTAAAGAAATAGCTCAACATTGTCAGGAATATGCTCATCTGCTTTCTGGCAGGGAGTATAATTAGAGGATTCTCATGTCTCAACAGTCACAACCTGGCTTAGAGGCCATGACTGAAGAGTGAGACGCCTGGTGAAAGCGTATAATTAACTAATTTAGTTTATGAAAAACATGAAATCAACACAAAAGAAATGAAAAATGCATTGAGATGTGGCCATCAGTGTAATCAGTGAGGATGTGTGTTGATAGGTAAACAGCTGATGTTTGTTATGTTGAGTAGCACAAAGCAAACATAGATACATGGGAGGAAAGAGCTCCACTCAGATTATAGACTGTATCAAAAAGATGGACGTACACTCTGGGTTTGAAAGGTGAAGCCAATGTTGCCAATGTTGCTTTAACCTGCATTCTTTCTAACAGCCAGCAGGGGTGACATTTCTGATCTGACTCTATAGAAGTCCATGAGAAAATGACCGTACTTCTCATCTGATTTGTTACCACAGGAAACGTTTTCCTGATAAGTTTATGGTTTCAGTTGTTAGTTTCAAATCTCCTTAAGTATAACATGTTGTTCATTTAGCAAATAATAGCCTCATTTAGAGTAAAAAAAGACAATGAAGCAGGGTATTCTTTAGGCTGTGGCTACGTTGTTATGAAATGAAAAATACTTTATTTATCCCAGAAGGGAAATTCAACTATTGAATTCAATTTTTGATTTAATTTAATTATTCAATTATTGACAGGTTGCTGCTGTATCACTATGCTTCAGTCAGACTCTTTGCTGGTTTCAAAAGAGCAAGACTGTCAAATTCAAGGTGTTAAATATTAGGACACAGCTGATTAGCTTAGCGTAGAACAAAGAGTGAGAAGAAACCTACTGGTACAGTTAAAGCTCATTATATAACCATTTATATCTTGTCTTTTTTTTCCACTCCAGAAACCAAAACGTAAAAACAACAATATGTTATTTACAATAGGTTATGTGTCAGACTATTTTTTGGTATTAGTTGGTCAGACCATAGACGGTACATAGAAGTTGGACACAGCCACTGAAATGTCACCCATTGGTTTGTGGATTGCTGTTTTGAGCCTCAAGTTTAGAAGTTGGTCGTCGCCTTTTTTGTTCTTTTTGAAGGTGGCGTAATAAGCAAGCAGTGCATGTGACTGAGAACTCGAGGTCAGTAGCGACCTGTCAGTGACAAGGCAGCCTCCCTCTAATGCCTACCCGACTGCATTGTCTATTTTATTGTAAATGTGACCATAATCTCCTTTTAGATCTGGAAGCTACATCCATTTGTAATATACATTCTTTGGGTCAGAAATAACAACTTGTTAGAGTCTCTGTTGGTTCCCTTACCACAGTGCAGAATCAAAAAACTGTCTAAAATCTAAGTCATGCTAAGCTAAATGTCTGCTCTTTGCATCCTTACATTTACATCACAAATATGAAACTGGCATCAATACTTTCATTACACTCTTTCATTTAAGCAAATAATATCTTTTAAAATGTCAAGCTTTTCCTTTAAGATGAAATGTTACATAAAAACAGAAAAAAAGGGAAAATATATACAGAGAACTAAAATACAGAGATGACAAGATCCTATGTGACAGGTAGGGAGTAGACCTGAAATGTTTAATCGATTGTCAGCTATTAAATAATCACCAACTACTTTCACTTAAATAAAACAGAAATAATTAAAAGTCTAAACTGTCTGATTCCAGCTTCTAAAATGTGTAGCATTTTCGAGTTTCTCTTTTTTTTGGCAGTAAACTGAATATCTTTGGGAAAAGCTCCCTTCAGAAAAGGATTCAACATTAAAAAAAGCAGTCATTCTGTGGTGTACATTATTATATATGTACTTTTTCCCATTAAATTATTGATCTTTCTTTGCAAAAAACGCTGTGTTGCATAACAGCTGGCCATTCAATGGAGTTTTTTGTTGCAATTTCCTAATTAAAAATATGAATTAATTGAAAAGGCAGTACTGTGAGATGAAATCAGCCATGACTCTGGGTTCTTGGTCACATTTGTGAATGCACTGATAAAAGCTCTCCTCCACAGACTACAGGTGCCACGGTGCCACTCTGCAGAGGTTTAATCCATCGTACTGACGCTGGCTGGAAACACTGCATGGAGAGACTTGGACGAACAGACCTAAACAAACCCAAGGATGCATTTCAGGATAGAGAAGAGCCGGCAAAAGAATCCATTGAAGACCACAACGACAGTTATCTTAATGATGATGAAAATGATCACTTTTATTATTTTAATGGAGTAGTAAAAAGAGTTCATTTTTATCCTTATTACAAGAGACAAAGACTGAGGCGCCGCGCTAACATGGAAGACAGTGTTCCCGCAGAGAGAAAAAGTGGAGACGCTTGTGAAAATTTGCTCAGTTATATCCGCCGTCTTACTTCGAGAAACAAGGTCAGTCACTTCAAACGATTAAACACAGGAGACGATGTGCAGAGACGCACTCATTAACGCATTAAACCCACTGAGTGACTGAAGGGCCTGAACCCTGTGAAAAAAAAGAGGCCAAAAGCAGCTCTGCACATCTCAAGTCACACAGTGTGAAGGAGGAAATACTCAACGGATTAACAAAACCACCAAGTAAATACATTTCTTCTAAGAGTACTCTCTTTACTTAAAATGTGAGACTTAATATTAATCGGTGTGGAATAAACAGTGCAGGGAGAAGCTTCATTAGTTTAAGTGTAAGTTCTCCTTGCACTGTCTATGACCCTGATTGTCAGTTTATTGCCTATTTTAAAACCTTCTACCTCTGAATGTAATTTCTAAACAAATAAAATAAATAGATCTTTTTATTCGATGCACTCAGCTGTACACAAGAAATGTGTAATGGCTGAAATATGTGCTTTAATTTAATTGCCCGACCTTCAGAGAGTAATTACAGCCTATTTAAATCAGCCTTTCTGTTTTGCACAACATCACTAACCCTTATTTTTATCAGAAGTCTTTGTTCAGAGTGACTTTTTGCACTTCAGATGATCCAAACTGCAGCAGCAAGTTCTCACACCAAAACTACACACAGAGAACATATTAGTCCTGTTTTAATGGTTCTTTGTTAGAATTAATCTGAAGTTTTTTTGTTTTTAAGTTTTGCTTTTATTTTAAGAATCTCTTAACAGACTAGCTTTTGTTTGATATGTTGGTTGTTTATGATCATTCTAGATTCAGAGGATTCAGAGGATCAGATTTTTTAAATAAGTTTTCATGTAATTTACTGCTATCAGACTTATTACTTCTACTTGACATTCTTATTGTACTTTGTTCTTTATATTGATGCAAAACACTCTGAGCTGTACTTACTGTGCGAACTGTGTTATCCAAATAAAGTTTTTATTTTTATTTTCACGTGTGACCTCATGTGGCTCTATTTGTTACAGTAATCTGCATATTTTATACTCTCATAAAACTCATCCTTCACACAGATTATTGTTGTTTATTCTGTGCAAAAATACAATCAAAAGTTTATTTGATGGTAATATGATGCCTTAAGAGTCTGTGTTGGTAAACATAACTTATTACATCCAAAATTCTATTTTTGTTAATACAAAATTGTCTCCTCTTGTTTTTATTTTTATTCCTGCAGCTATATATAAGAGCTAATAGCTAATTATAAATATAAATTAATCCTAACTTATAACTTATCATAAACACACCCTGAGGAAACACAAAGAGGAAACGTTGTGCTAAGGACCAGAGCTCTGCAAGGTATTTATCTGATCAGCTCACACTGCTGCAGCCTCACATTAACTTCATGTAAACTCTGGAATGTGTTGTTACTCTGACAAACGCTGGATCTTGTCACCCATCATTTCCACTCAAAAATGCTCTCAGAGAGGATCTTGTAATGTCCGGTATGAAGAGGAAGGATGTCTACAGCAAGAAAAAATGTCAGTGTTTTCATGTTCATGTGGGCATCTGGTCGTTGTTTTAAAGAGACTTTAATGTCCTTTAAATACCCTTTAAAATGGCTGAATTCCAGCTAAGTGATAGCACATGTTGGTTTAGTGCCACAGCTAGATGGAGTGGAGGCAGTGCTGATTTTTATTAGTTGCACCTGTACTTCTACTCTTACGACAAGTCAACACGAGTGCAATAGGAAAGGCCTGCTATCTGCTGCTGGTTGACACAAGTGTGCTGGTGTTCCACTGATTGATTGGTGATGACAGGAGTTAGCAGCAGCAGTTTTAAAGTCTGATATAGACGCATCAATTAGCAATTGCCTTGCCACAACATTAAAACCATTTGCCTAATATTGGGTTGATCATGGAACCTCTGGGGGTTATTAAAGACCCCCTCTGATGAAAAGTTGCAACTACAAACGTCAAGTTGTTTACCTTGTTAACATGTCCATATGGTGTTTTTATTTGGTGGAAGACACAGCATGCGCAAAATAAGCCGTCGACATTCATCTTAAAAAGCCTCGGCTGAATTCAGTCAATATTACAACTCTCCATTGTGTAGAGCAGACTGGTTTTACAGTGTTTGAGCTGAGTTGTAGGCGAGCTGGTGTGCTTCAATTGCAACGAGTGGGAAGAAAGATGCATAGATCTGTACATTCTACAGGTGGAGGTACAGCAAAGCCATTTTAAAGCGCAAAGGGATTGTTTTCACTGAAAAAAACCTTCTAAATATGCAACTTTGATGATCACAGATGGGGCTTAATTAAAAAAAAAAGGGGGGGCTTAAAGGGTTTAATTAATGATCAGAAAAGGAATTAAAAATATCATTAACCTCTTTAAAGGTTATGTCATCATGACCTTATAGTTTATGTAAAATAATTACTCTCACCCTTCTTCCTGTCATCTAAGTTGTTTCATGATTGGATGTGTGTACGTTGTAAATGTAGACAAATTCATACCACTGTATAATTTACATAATGTGTAACAGAAAATGTCCCTTCTGATCTGAGATATTTCTGATTAGTCCAACGTGAAAAAACCTGAGCATTTCAACTAGTGACAATCCTCTTCTTTCATTTGTGTCACATTTCAAAAATAAGAACGACTTCCTTCTTGGGATCCACAGCTGCTTGTCTTGTATGAGGGCTGGAGCTTATTCCAGCTGAGAGATGAGGTAAACACACGGCTCTCCAGTTCATCACACAAAGAGACAAGCAACACACTCACACCTCCTGCCAATTTAGAATCACCAATTGATCTATGCTGCACAGACAGTGGGCAGGTTACCTCAGAACCTTCTTGCCACAGTGTGAAGCACTGAACACTGTGCCGCTCGATCTCGAGATATGACAGATTATATAACAATGAAACAACCTGTTAATATTGTATTAATGTTTAATCTGCACAATCCTGTGAAATTCAGAGGTGACTTGTTTTGTTTTTTTCTGTGAACAAACAATGAAAAGATCACAGTCATTTTAAACAAGAGTATCTGTACAAAACATTTATTTGAAATTTACATAAAAACAGCTTCAATGTATTTGCATCATTTATATCTGAAATCCATGACAAGCAAACAATAACTAAGGGAGGAAATGTTAACGCTGAACAGGAAGGATTTACATGAGTAAAAAGAAGTTAACTGAACAGCTCAGGACTTGAAATATATAAAAACACAGAAAATATTTTTAAAAAAGAAGGAAACAGACGTACACTCACATGATCTGACACACAGAGTAAACAACATGCACTGAAGCCTATTCACTGCTACGCTACGTCAGGAAAGGCCAAGAGGAATTTTTAAAAAGAAAAAAATGTGATCAGTTGAAAAATGGATGTGTTAAAAAAAAGAAGATTAAGGGAGAATGACAGGGGCGTGTAGGTCCCTAGAAATTGATGCAGGCTGTATTTTCATTGTCTGTCAATAGATGGCAGTGCCAGCACTGTAGCATCACTCTTCAGCAACAATATATAACTCTTTCCTTTATACATAAGAGACTGCAGAAAAATGGGCAAAAAAAAAAAGTTCAACAACATCAACAGCAACCACTCTGGCCGATGTTTCTGTTATCCTCAATAACTTCATACCTCACTCTACTTATTTTGGCTTGTTAATAAAGCTGCATATATACAAACACACTTTGTGAGGCCTCTAAGCTCTCTGGACATATACTGTGTATGTACAAGGGAGAGAACTGGGGAAATAAATTTGGGCTTCTTCTTAAATCCAGAAAAGGTTTCCTTCATCTTGTCTGAGTCTAATCAAGACAAAACATTCCGTACCTGCACCCCACGTAACCACTGACATGTACTACTGGTCAGTCGATTCACGAAAATGATCAGACTCCTCGTTTTCGAAGTAACTTTAAGTCCAATTTGAGAGGACACATTCTGCATTAGGCATCACAGAGGCTTCAACACTGTGTAGTGAAACCTGCAATGTGAACAAATGATGACCGCGTGGACCGGAGCGTCGCACTAAAGACAGCGCAGCAAGCAGGAACAGAGTTGAACAAAACACCACAATTACAACTTGAAAGATTTTGATCTCAGTCATTTTGCCCTGTTGACTAACACAGCATGAACACTGTGTGTATGTGTGTGTGTGTGTGTGTGTGTTCCAGGGTGGTTTTGGCAATGGTATAAATAATGAGAGATAATTATTATTCATTAAAATAAATATGTCAATAAATAAAATGACCTTTGAAGTTTTCCAAGTTACAAGGAAACATTTTTACTAAACAATTAACAGCTGTCCCAACAGAAACAGCTGGTGAAATTCCTTCTACAATGTCGTGTGTAACACTGAACATAAACGAGACCGAAAACATTTCTGATGTGACTAGATTGTACAAAATCTACACCATTTCTGAATCACTATGCTCAAGGAACATTATGAAACTGCAATGAAAAAAAAATGACACCTAAATAAATGCATTAGATTATCAAACGGTGTTGAAGAGGTAAAGTTTGTGATTAGTAAAAGTATTTTGCAACAAATGGACAATATTTTCCTACTGTTAGTCAGTAAAAGAATCATGAACCGACATATATGGGGTCAGAGAAGCCTAAATCTACAAAACAACAAATATAGCATGACTGTTGTTTCAAATCCTACATGTGCCTGAGGTCAGTGCATCAAAGAGGCACAGTATTAGTGACATATCTAATGCCACGCCTACAAACCAGTGTATATCTGTCTCCGGGCAGCGTATTACGATCTGGAGAGGGACCAGATGAGTGACACACGGCCAGAGACTTTTAAGTTTTCAGTATTTGGCTGCACGTTGCTTCTCTAGAGCTTAAAACCTGCAGCCATTTCTGCCTGCGAGAGTTGACACCTTCATGTTTTTCTTCTTTTTTAGGAAAACATTGTCATCTTTGGTGGTAATGTTGAATCTGACCACAGAACTTTCTCTCAGTTGTCATTTACTACCGTTCGGCATTTGGCGAGTAGTCAACATCCTCACACCACTGATCAATACAGCTTGACTTTCCCCTTTTTGTTTTTCTTTTTAAAACTACTGGCTTTTGAATACATGGCTGGTCAGCCACAAAGAGGTAAGCCTGTTCATGAGACACAGTGTCCACCGACAGTGTCTATGTGCTTTTAGTTTTTCTTGTCTTGAGTACTTTGTGTTTACTTCCTTTGCAGCGTCAGGGCGTGTCTGCGTGCTTGTAGTAGCCCCTTCTGAGGGCCGCAGAGGCGATGCTCTCGGCCGAGCGTCGCTGGTCCATACTTAGCAAAGCCTCCAGCAGGTCGTTGATGTCGGCTTTTAGTCCCTGCCTCTGCATCCAGTTCTTCAGCAGTTCATACACCTTGTCAGACGAGGGGCCGTTCTCTGCGATGCGAATGTGGTTGTCACTGACTCCAATCATTCTGAAGAACTTGTTGTGGATCCGTACGTCCAGGTACTCGTCGAACAAGTCGAAGCTCTTTCTTAGGGATTTTTCTGATCCTTAAAAACAAAACAAAACAGAGAGCAATAAATACAGAATGAAGAATTCAGACTGTGAAGGCAGAGAGATGCAGTGTGCAGTTGTTGATGCCATTAATCCTCTGAACCCTACAAGCTGCCGGCAGGTTTAAAAGACAAGTCAGCTCAAAGACAGAAGCTGAACTTATACCGTTTATCAAACAAAGACACTGTTAAAACAGTCTAGAGTCTAAAATTATGCCCTTTTATCACTCTATTCTACATATCTCATTCAACTAAAAAGAAACTGTTTACACTAAATACATCCTGTATGCTAACAAGTCTGTGCCTCTCAACACAATGAAGAAGAAACTAGTGAAATGGCGGCAACTGACAGTCATGCAACAAAAACTCTGAAGCGCTGAACTGCAGCAGATAGGAGACAAGTATGAAAACATACTGAAAGCGTAAGTAGCTAAGTTTCTGCAGTGTGTAGAGCCTTTGTTCTTCCACATCTGTGAACAATAATGGTATTAATGTTGATTCCTGTTTTTTTTTTAATGAATAATGAAAGAAACTCAACTTTCGCTTTTTTCATTTTTCTGATTTATGACATTAAAATCTGGTCATACTGCACAGAAACTGCTTTGGGTTCAGAGTTTGGTCATTTCACCAGTTTGTACTCTCTTATAATGGTTAAATAATGGACCGCTGACACTAACTTGTAGCCAAATTAAATTCTATGAGAAACTCATATGTTAACAGCGAATCCATTGTTCTTATATGACTGTAGGAACAGAATAGTGCATTTCAGTACACGTTCCTTCAAGGGTTGGAAACATAAAAGTTTCTGCAGAGGATCAAACAAAGCTGTTAAGCCATGTCCTCTTTAATTGAGCATGAGAAACAAACAACAGCAAAAAAAAGACAGTGTGTTCCTAACCCCTGAAGGCTTGGATATGGCCTGACTATCATGAGATTATGAATCTATCAAGCGGAAATGTGAAATCCTGAAGAGAATTTGTGGCCCTTTATTGCAAATCAAGTGGAATAAAAAAAAAAAAAAAAAAAAAAACATGTCCAGAGGAATGGAAACCTCACCTTGTAGTGGCACCAATCGATGTCGCAGAGGATCATCCTGCAACACAAGACAAAAGACGAGAACAAAGACTTGTGAGGCAAGTTTGAAATGTAAAAACCAACTGCAAACAAATGATCGGAAGATTTGAGGTCACGCAGATGTTTGTCCTTACCATGTCTGCAGCCTGCGGTCTGAAGGCGGTGGGGCTCTGGTGTGGGGTGTTACCAGAGGAAGCTGCAGTGGGCAGGGCTGACAGGCTAGTCTGAGATGAACTAGTAGTGTTGGGCAAACTGTCCCCTAGTCCTCGGTCCTCATCTTCGGGAGAGGAGGCCTTGGTCATCCCAGGCTGGGTCTCCTGCAGCAGAGGCCGTGACTCCGGGCGAGACTCCTCGCCCTCCAGACCTGCGTTTTGGTTATTCTGTCTCTCCTCTGCTGTGGCTCCGTTCTCATCCTAACCAGGAGAAAGGCGGAGGATGAACAACAGTGATGTACCACACATTGTCTAGACTAATTGTGACTACTAACTACTAACAAAACAAATGACAAAAGCCTTTCACGTGACAAATAAGCTAACAAATACTTACAATAGGAATCTTCACAATTTCACTGGAGTCACAGTGGCTCTTCAAACCTGTTTCAAGGCAGGAAAAAAAGCATTAGGAATACATTTAATGATTAAAAAAACATGATTGTGCAGTTACGTGTGTGATATCAACTCACATGGTACTTCACATAAATGCTGCTTGAATATGAACCACCACACAGCCAGGGCAGCAAGGACGATGACGATGATGACGGCCAGTAAAATGCAGACAGGAGTGACTGGAAAAGCATAAATAAATCAGTAAAGACGTGCTATTCAGCTTGAGGGATGACAGTCTTTCATGTTAAGCAGTGGGATGAATGAAAATTACCAATGTCTGCTGCAGAAGTCGGGGACGGCGATGGGAGAGCTGGAGTGGTTTCAGTCGGCGATGGATCCCGTTTTCGACACACTGTGTTGGAAAAGGGCGTGCACTTCTTCACTTCCTCCTCCCCTGATTTACACCTGCGATGTTGAAGAAAAAGAACATTTTTAAGTTACAGTAAAACATACAGAAACAGCAGAAGCCTTGACGTGTGCCCTGTGCGTAACAAGGTAGGAAGTAAGAGTGTGGACGTTGAAGTAATCAGTGTCTTTCTTCAACCTTTCACTAGATTTTGGTTGCTTTACCCAAAGCATACCTGAATCATGGTTTATTTCCCTACGATCAGCCCCTAATCTTAACTATACCGGGGCTGCACAAGCAAGAACTGAAAAAAAACATGGCCATGGGATGTAATCGGGGTTTGGTATTGTTTGTATTTTAACAACTCTGATTCTGCTCAGCGACACCAGGTAAACCCTGCTTTTACATGAATGCATGAGAAAAAATGACAATATAATATATTACACTGCAACACCATATAAAAATCACAGGAGATATGATACTACATAGAATACAATAGAATATTTTTCTCATTATACTGGCATACTGGATTTTTACAGTGTGGTATTAGTACTTTTAGCACGGGAGCTGTCTGCTTTCTCAAGGCAAAAAAGCAACAACAAAATATATTTATAACAGAAATGAATATACTGTAGTTACTATGCGAAGTCCCCACAAAGAGTCTGGAACAAGCCGGATGGGCAGAATAGTTACTGAAAGTCTCTTGAATATTTGATATTTCACTGTAATGATAGCCGTAATCCGTTTTGAGCTGATTGTTTTGAGCTGGTTTGTGCTGTTCGTAACACTGCTAATCAGGCAAATCAGCAATGTGTGAGTAAGTAATGAGTCAGTTAACTGAAAATAACGCTAAAATCACAGTTATGTCATAGATAAATGCAGTAGGACGCAGAAAGACACACCTTCATTCAACTCACATGACTAATGTTACAAACAAATAGTACATACCCAGTATGTGTTGGCAGCTCGTGTGAGTGATATTTGTTAAGGAACCAATAAGCAGAATCTGAATTAAAATCTCTTAATGATTCCTATAGAATTTTGGAACCAGTTCTTCGTGCCGTTGATGTAATACAGGCTCTTACAGAATCAACCTACACCAGTGGTCTTGTTTGCCACTAGGGTAGAGGTGAAAACAACATCAGCTGTAAACAATTTCAGGAAACAGGTAAATGATACTCACTTGGCACAGCGTTTGCAGACTTCACAGGCCTGATCTGGAACACAGAAGGTACCTTGTCTGCACTGGCACCTGGTGTCTGTAGTTGTGGTGCAGGAGTCCGTTACAATCTCATCTGTGGATAGTTAAGAGAAGACATATGGCATCATGTACTTTAAGGACCTCTGCAGTTGTATGAATATCTTGCCACTGTGAAACAGTCACACTAGAGGAGAATCTGTTTAAAATCACAAACCACTAGTTAACTCGCTTTAAAACCTCTGACGAGTTCACAGCTAACTGCATCTAACTTTGTAAAGTGCGTACAGAGTTTAATAAGTAAACTTGTAATAAGCCATCAAAAAGGAGAGAACAATGGTAGACCTTCAGCCAATTTGTAGGTAATCTTCTAAAAAAATGTAAGTTAAGATAATTGGGTTTCCAATTTTATCTCCCTCTTAGATACATTTGGCATCATTTTAACAAGATAACGAGGGATGGAGAATCTAGCAAGGTTCATTTAATAAATTGAGCCTGAAAAAGGCAGTGGCCCTGGACTTTAGGACACGATCAACATTAATAACAAACCAGCAGTCCACCTCCACAGGACGCCCTCTCATATAAATCTAATGTTCACGCTTGCCAATTAAGGAAAAATTGCTTTGTTAGGTTGGCTTGCAAAATGTGAGCACACTATCTTTTTATCTTTTTCCACACTAATTCTCCTACAAGTTTATTCAGACAATTAAGCTCAGTCTATAGCCAGTTAAGAAGTTTTGGAGAGCTCAGTAAAACTGTTTTTTCAGGTATTCCATCCATCTGCAACTTTATGATGTTTTTCATCTAAATGAGGATACGTGTTAAGGCAACTTTTCCAGGTGAGAAGTCCAACTTTGCTCAAGAAACAAAGTGCAATACTTGAAGTTCATGTAGAATTTGGATCTGCAGTACTTTGATGAGAAACTAAGAAAAAAAAAGTCTTTTATTGGGAGAAATTCTGTCTTTTTCTGTCCATATTTTCGAAGCAGAATATTGAGTGAACTTAACTTATCCCAGGAAATGCAAAAAGTTGAAGTTTAGATATAGTAAGGACTCATCATCTTCCCTCTCTTTATATCACTACATGGACTTCTGTGTCATTTTTTGTGTCTAATGATCAGAATGACCCAAATGCAGTTTGATTTAAAAAAAAAAAGAAAGAAAGAAAGAAAGAAAAAAGAAAGAAAATGGCCTGTAGACATCACAGCTGCAACTTAAGCTGCATTCACGTGATGATGACTTGATGGCTTGAGGCAACAACTTTGGTTTGGATTTTAACGATAAGCATTCCACGATTTATCAACAAGTAGACTGTGACTTTAATTTTTTTTTAAACCCCCAGTTTGAACCTCTAATTGTATTGGTGGGTTGAAAGCCATGTGAAAACTAAACTAAACACAACATCTTGCACCATTTTGTACAGCAAGAAACTGTATAAACAAGAGGAATCATCAAACTTTCAGCTTCCTGGCAGTCCTGAACATGTCATGTGTGACATTTGGTTTCACTGGGAAAATGAACTAAGTTTGAAAAATTTAAAAATGTGCCACAAATATACCTTTATGACAAACCAGATCTTGTAAAAAAACAAAAAAACAAAACAAAAAAACAAGTTCTGTGCTCCTCTGCACAACTGGAAAGCAATTACTTATTGGTTGTAACCAACAGTCACATGACAAAACTGAAACACAGGCAGTGTTAACATACAGAAGTAACAGAAAGGAGACAAGTATGGATATAAAATAAATAAAAATGTTTTTCAAGATGCTTTTGAGAAATTTAAAAAAAAAAAAGATGTATGACATTAATCATTTTGTTGATTTGGTTTTTTTTTAACTGCAGAAAAGACACGTAGGGTTCCCTCTCCTTTTAGCCACGGTTGTGCTATTTCAATAGAGTTGTAGGATTTTATAATGCAGTGAACTATGAGCCCACTGTGAGTATAAAAGTGACAAGAGAAAAAAATAGTCTACAAACTGCTCTGGGTTCAGAGGATTACGATATAAATTGTCTTAGGGGTCTTAAAAGACAAGCCAAAAGGCTTTACTATATACACAAAAAGCTTATAGTGTATATTTTGTAGCTGAATAATGACTGAAATGGATTTCAAAACCGAACAAAACTAAACATTCTTGTTTTTTGAGGTTTTCCCCTTTTTTGAGTCTGTACAAATCGTATGGACTCACACAGAAGCCACGACTGAACATAGTAAAGCACTTAACAACCAAGTATTTGAGACAAAAGACTTCACTGTTGTCATTTAAATGAAAAATTAAAGGCAAAATTGAATTACAATTTTTCAATATGGAACAATCTGCGGCTGTTTTTCTCAGTTTTCAGGCAAGGCCCTAAGACCACACTGGGAAAATGTAATTTATTTGATGCTGTTAAAGGCGAATCCTTCCAGCACAGTAGCATCTCTTAACAATTGTAGAGGACAAATATCTGACAAAAACAGAAGGCAGCTGAACAGCTGTGAAAATATGTTCCTTAAAGAAAGAGATATCAAAAATCTTTAGAGTTTGAATGTTTTAACACAATAATACGTTGATATGTTCTCGAAAAGAGGCCTATTGGTACAATAGCAGCTTAACAAACCAGACATGCTGATGACACTGTTCATCGGCATAATGTGCTCCATTTTGTCACATTTGTTTGCAATTCAGTTAATTAAATCAAGTTATAAAGTTTTGTTGTTGTTGTGTGTTATTGTGTTGGTTTATTGCAACAGTGGGGCTCTTTTACGCTTTGTTGACAACACTGTGTTCGCTGCATTCGTCATGCTGTGCTTCAGACGCTCATTTGTTTCATTAAAAATTCCATTTTGAACACAGACTATGAACGCAGCTACAGCTCAGTGTCGTGGCAGCAGTTGATTTGACTATTTTACTGCAACAAAACCTACACAGTTGATGTGGCTGGAGTCACACCAATGTGTCAGGTGGCCGCTGTTACTGGCTAATACTGGCTTCCACAAATATATCAGTACCAGCGTAGATGTTTTCCGATATGCATCGATGTGAAAAAAAAGTTTTTTCATGTACAAATCATAATGCAGAAAAACAAGCCTGGCGTAATTTATAAACTGTGTCATTACATAAGATGTCCAGCGGAGTAGCTTCAACTCTGCTGTTTTTAACTCTCAGCTGTGTCTGCAGCACATGTAGCAGAGTAACTACTACAGCTGAGCAGACAGTGGTGCGGAGTTGAGCGGGGTCTTGATGGTAAGCTAACTAGTATGTGAAAGTTAATTAATGACCACATCCTTGTCTCTTATCAGTGTAACCAACAGACAGACACACAGAGACGCACAACATCTGGTGATATGTTAATATCCGAGATCTCTCAGCCCCTCAAAAAACTGTGTTGGTCGGGCTCTAGAAATGCAGAGAATAAATTGAAAAGCTCTTAAAAAATAGCAGCAATAACAGTCAGTCCTTATCAAACACTTTGGAAGCTGGTGATTGAGGAATATGCTACACATTCTTGATTATGTTATTTTATTTAACTGGCAGGTGCTTTGTGTGAGTCTGTCGCACAAATCAGATTGAAGCATTGGCCCAAAATGACTACGAAGAGCTTTTCTCTATGCTTCCAGTCTGAGCTAAATTATTCACTTAACCTAATCTGACTCATACCTTAAATAAATGATTCATTCAGAATAATCACGGCATAACTTCCAAAGACAACACACAAAACCATGGCTTAAACTTCAAACAACAAAAGCTTCACCTCACACCTTAAATGCATTATTCAATCACCAGAAGACTTGTCAATATGAGATCAGGAACTTCTTAAATGTCCCTGATAAGAGTACAGTTCATTTTAAGTGCAAGTCGTCCATAATGTTTTACATTTTAATTGACATTTCCTTTGGTGTGCTCGTTTTAATTTTTAATTGGTTGTAAATAAGTTAAAAGTAGAGCAGCACACACACACTAAACTGAATCTTAAAACCGCACTGAATGAGCACAAAACACATCCTATGTAACCGTAGTCTCTTTTCTGTAGCTGCTGCCTTTCATTGGACACAAAGACGCCAGTGTGGGAGACAATGAGACACAGCCACACCCAGTTCAGCCAGGTAAGACAGACACACAAGCAAATCTCTCGAGACAAGTAACACGCTCACATTCAGCCCACGAAACAAAACAACAAAGACACACCCTACTACTCCGTGTAACATCATAAGATCACATTTTCATGAGTGGACCTGAAAGGCGGGGGCACAGACAAAAAGGTATTAACTTTCCTAAAACAATACATCTTTGACAAGCTGGATTTTAGAAGACTACACTTTTATGTGATTTTTAAAGGTACCGCATTGAATTAAAGGGCAGTTTGGTTAGGTGTTATTTAATTTTTCTGTCTTTTTAACAATGTAGGCTTTATTGCCAATGTTTACATTTGTCAAAGGCTCAACATGATGTGACACACACTGTAGTTGTCCATGTGCACAGATTTACAGAGCAGCAGTCCCCTGTGGTTCCCTGTGTTTTTATCTTGTCTGTTACATGATCAGCAAAACTGACTTAAAGATTAATCAACAATTGTGATGATTATTTGATTACTTATTCTAACTTTGCTACACAAAAATGGAGACTGAATGTTTCCTATATATACTTTGGGGTTTTTCTTTGTCGTCTGTATGGTAATTTGAACATTTTTGGGTTTTGGACTGTTGACTAGACAAAACAAAACAATTGATCTAATAAACAATTTCTCATGAGCTGTTTGCTGCCATTTATAGTGGAAATAATTGTTCAATAACAAATGGATAAAGAAAATAATCACAAATTGGAACCCTGTTAACATGGTCCAAAAGTTCTGGAAAAAAAACATCCAGACCAGTCATAATTGTTTTCAGAATTGATCTAACAGGAAACTTGCTTCCTCAAATGTTAGTAAATGTTATTTAACATGATAAATATAGTATTCCTTATGCTGGCTTTATTAATACTTTACATAATATTATGATACAGCTGCAAAGGTGCAGAGAGTCTCCTTACCTGAGCGACAGTGGGTACACGGCAAACAGCGGTTCATCCCATTGGAGTGCTCCGTGTAGGTCTGTCCATGCTCACAAGACAGACAGGTGCCCTGCTCTTGGTCTCTTTCACAGGCCTTCTGCACAAAGGTTCCTGCAAATAAAACAAGAGATCAATCAGATGTCAACTCAAGATCATATATAGTCACTCAAATAACTAGAAATTGAAAAAAGTAATAAATAAAAATGTATAAAAAATTATAATTTAAGGACATAAAATAAGACATTGCTTTTGAATTGTGGTTGAAAAGAACAACAACAACAACAAAAAAAAACTGTCCCGGACAAATTCGAGCACGTTGCTGATGAGCAGTGGGCCAAATCCAAATACCTGTCAACAGGTGCAGAAGTCTGATTGAGAGTTACAGAAAACACTTGATTGTTGTGATTGGCTCAAAGGGTTGTTCAACAAAATATTAGTTTATGGGTCCCATCATGCTTGTTTGTTTTTTTATATCACTGTTGAACCGCAATTAAAACACAATGTCATGATTTTTATTAAATTTTTATTTATTATTACTTTTGTCAGTTTCAACTTATTTCAGTGACAGCTGGTTTTTCCTTCTTTAATGGGAGGGTATGAATACATTTGAGGATGACTGTATTCACTTATTAAGTTCATTTATTGAATCTTTCCTTATTTTTCTGCTCAAACAGGATGCAGGAAAATACCACAGCAAAGTGTATTACACACACAAAAACTGGAAAGCAATCAACGGTATCAACGAAGAAGAAAAGTGGAGTTTGAAGTGATTTAAGTGCAGAGGGAGGTTTTATCTATTGGTGCATGATTAACAGTACACAACTGTTTTCCTGGAAGTTAAAGTCCACATTTGACAGGGGCTAGAAGATGAACAGATTCTCTGAACTACACTGTGATCTGACCTACTTTGCTGTTTGATTGTGATGCTTATCGTTTTTCCACTTGATTCACACATGCCAGAAATTAAACCACTTGATTCTCATGTGTTTTTTTTTTTTTTTTTGGATACACAGGATTGATCTGATGCACAAATTAAAAAGACAGTTTAGACTGGGGAAAAGTACAACACAGGTGAAGACATTTGTGGTTGAACTCGATGAGTAAATAAAGTATTGGTGTTGTGGTTGTGTCAGAGAAAGTACAGTCTGTTTTAGCTCATGTTAAGTGCTGGTATAAATTATATTCAAGATAGACTCAGGCAAAAAAAAAAAAAAAAACGCGTCTGCCTGTAAAATAAAACCTCATACTGACAAAAAGAAGCAAAAAGCTAACATTTCATACCGTTAAGTGGCCACAGTGGTTTTTAAATATGTGGTAACAACTGACCAACTGGCAAGAACACAAGAAAACAAAATCACATATGTGGGAAGAACATAAAACCGAAGAGAAACAAAGATATTTCGGGAATGAAGTTACAAGCACACAATGCTGTTCTGGTAATATCTGTTAACTATCGACCATGAATAATAGCTCTTACTGAAAACGAGGATGCCGTAATAGAGAGCCAACACTACATTTGTACAACTTTTGAGTCAAACATACAAACAAAACAGCTTGATAATAGTAATTGTCAAGGTTTTAGAAACGGTCAAATGTCCAAGCAAACAGAATTTGATGAACAGGCATGTATTTTATAAATTACAAATAGGTTAATAAAGTTGGGAATGCACTAGTTATTAATTGTGTACCAAAGACTCAAAACAAAAAAATGGATTGATTAAATATATAAAACAGATTTCTTAGAATTGAAAGTGGCAAATGAAATAACTCAATCAGGTATTAGCAGCAGGCAGTAATTTCATCTAGCTAAATATCATCTGAGATTAAAATAAGTTAACAGCTGAATTAGGGTCTTTACATAACAAACTAACAAACCTGGTGCTTTGACTGACTTGGGACTTGAGAACAACCTCTGCCTCATACTCTTCCCTTTTCATTTCACTTAGTGCTTCACTCTGAGATGGAGCAGCTCGCTCTCTGCTGCTGGCCATCACGCATTCTTTCCAGGCTATGCAGTGAATATTTGCAAAATTTGTTTGGGATACAGCACAGGTTATGGTTCTGACATTTCGCTTGAGTTTTTCACACAAATTACCATTCAACATGTGAGCTTTAGCTTGTGCTTCAGTCTAGCTGTACCAGAAGACATGGACTGGTGTTTAACTATTATTTCTCCGTTTATCAGAGATTAAAATGATGCAGGCATATTTAAAAAGGCCCTGCTTATGCATATGTTTAGTTAATTGACTATGTTGAGCATCTTCCTTACCGGCTTGGCAATTCTGGCAGCAGAGACCCTGGTGGAGGTACTGCTCATTCTCGACACATGTTCTATGTCGTCGAACGGTGAGGTTTCTGTATTCATCGCTGGACCACTGAGGTGCTGGAGGCTCCGCTGCTTGGCAAACAAACCCGATGAAGAGCGCCGCCACCCACACCTGCATCATCAAGGTGAGGGAGACAAAGAGGGAGGCAGACAAGGAGACAAAGAGGGAGAGAAAAAAAAAGAAGCTATGAGCTTTGCTTTGTATTTCCACAGTTTAAAGACGTACCCACTCAAACTCATTAGATAGTGGACAGTAGAGAAGAGAGCCTATCTTCATAGGAAACCTTGTGTGAGCAATCTACGTCTTAATTTGAACCATCTGATCTGAACATCTGCCGTGGGAAAGCAATTAAGGGAGTCATGCAGCCGGTCAGAACTAGAGGCAACACAACCTTGTGTGTGCAGGATGCAGGGCTATACACTAACTGCATGCAACGCAACAGGCGACCAAACTTAATTACTACACGATCTGGCTTTCCTCTAGGAAAGGTTCAGAAAAGGAGAGAATCTGTTTCCTCTACTGTGGGCGTACCAGAGAGTTTGATAAGGTATCTTAGCAGCAGTGCGGTGCCCATATCAAATGTGATTCCAGAAATCCATTCATGTGTTAGATAATAACAGGCTTGTATAGGTGGGGTACAGAGAAGAATATAGCCGAACACTTTAGTGTGGCCCCCAGGCGCTGGTGTTTATTCACACGCTTTTCACCATGTCAACGTGAGAAGGCCCCATTCATTGGCAAACAACACACTTTAGTGCCTCTACTTCAAATGACCCACATTCTTAAAGCCAGGCTCTTTGAATGCCGCGACATGCGACACCACCATGAAGCGCCTCAAACGCAATGGGACACCTCCCGGGTAAATGAGAGTCCCAGATTTGGAGGTTTTGTCTCTCCTGTACACAGCAACCCCCCCCCTTCAACTTCTGCTAGACCAGGAGAGAAAGAAACAGGTTAGGGTGGAGAGGGCCAGGTTGTGAGGAAGAAAGAGAAGGAGTGAGAAACTGTAGACAGCGAGCTAAAGATGGGATGTTCTACAGGGAATAGGCACTCTAAAAGGACAGTGTGGGAGAATAAGTGGAATAAAGACTGAGACCAGATAGACAGAGGTAGAAAAAGAGGGACAGGCTCGAGCGGAGACTGACTCCTGACGCTAGACTTGACTCTCTGGAGGGCCGCCATGCCTTGTTGTTCAAAAGAACTTTCCCCTCTCTCTCCCTCGCTCTCTCTCGCTCTCTGCCTTTTCCCTTCTTCCTCTCCCTCTGCTCACGTCAGACTTTCCAAAGACGCTGAGAGGCAGACGTGGAGGGGCAGACGGCCGGCAGAGCAGTCACAATCACACCATTTAGATTTATCCAAACATTCTGGGGAGGGGGGGAGGCAGAAGAGAGAAGGAAAGGGGAGGGAGATAAAATGAGAGGGGGGACTAACAGCTTGCATGACACAGGGTGAGTCTTTAGACTTGAATACACCATGTGTATGAGAGGAGGGTGGGGGATGTAGAGAGACATGGAACTAGGGAAAGAGTAAGTAGAAGGCCGTGTGAAAAGGCAAGAGAGAAAAATCTGCACATGTGCACAACAAAGCAGTGGAAAGATGTGAAAAAAGACAACTGGGAAAGAGTGAGCCGCACTGAAGGTAATCTAACACTCTCCATAACGCAGACTTGGAATGTGAAACTGCACTGAGGATCCAAAAATATATTTATCCAGCAGTGAGCAGCTAATAGGTCATTACAGCCAATCAAAAGCTAAACATCAGGTGTCTGTTTGGCAGTGAGGACGCAGAGACAGCGCTGAGATTGCATCATTTCCAGGCTTTGTTCATTTCAGGCCCTGTGATTCCAAACACTCCCAGGTGCAGCCACCCTCAGTAGCTAACCTGTTACGCTCTGCAATTAAAGGCTGCTACAAAGAAGATCAAGCAGCATTTTATGAGGAAAAGCAGGGCTGCTGTAATTATTTGCTCAATTAGTCATTTAGCCACATCTTCAAATGCCTTGTTTTTCCCCAACAACTGTCCAAAACCAAATGTATGCCACTTACTGCTATATAAAACACATTAAAGAAGCTACAACTAATCAATTACTCCACTAATTGTTTCAGCTCAAAAGAGAAGAAAAGAGGGATTGTGTTCACAGGAAGACAGAATCATACTTCTCGCTGCGCTAATTAAACACAATCTCTGTCCTTTTTTTAATCCACAATTCTCAGAGTTTGTAGGGAATCCGCCTTTGTGGTATTTCTCAAACACACCATGCTTGCACAGGAGGAAAAGAAACAAGGCCGTGTGTCCACACTAATACCCTTAGGCTGCTAAACTACATTGGCACAAATGTACTGTATACATAAACACTATGGGCAGCCACAATGTGGCTTAGTTTTACCTCTAAACCAAGTGAGGAGGAAGACGGAGTGACCGTAACCTCAGCGTAGAGAGACCTCCAAACCCACAATCCCTGGAAACATTCCAACTTGGGCTGAAGTGGCTCAGTCCACTTCATAGTCTTCTCTATCCTCTGTACAATGACTGGGCTTAGCTGCAGATTATTTGTTAAAACAGTGTCCTATTGTAATACAGCCTGCATGTATAATAAGCTAATACTGTGCTTGTGTGGATGTAAGTTAAACTAATAAAAGTTGCAATAAAATAATGAGGGACTTTCTGTGTATCTGACAACAGTAGCGCCCCTCCGCTTCCTCTAAACACCCAGGGTTCTTCCAAATTGCCTTGGCACAAACTCTACACATGCCATGTACACTGAGAATGCATTTGTGACTAAATGACAGGACATCCTTTCAGTTGACCCAGGTTATCAATGGGCCATTTAGAGGACTGTGATCCCTCCGTATCCCTGAGGGAATTACACTGAGTTCCTTTATTTAAAAAAAAAATGGGCAGAAACAGAAAATACGATGAACTCCTGTGCACACACACACACAACAATGGATACAAGTAGACCACGGGAGGTTCTTCAATTCATATCGGACAGATGATTTCAATCATAACCAACTGATAAGCAAAGACACGATGCACCTCATTATATTCCTTTATCCGGAGCAGGACCTGACTTTCCATATCATGCTTTTCTTATTAGCAAATCCTTTTCTTTCATCAATTGCGAGGCATTATATTGAACACCCATACGACTACTCATACCCCCGACAATACAACTGAGGGGACAAAAAGCTGTGGAGAAGTTCCAACTAAAAACATCACCACTACAGTCACTCACTCATAATACACGGTGAATTCAATCAAGTCACATATGCGTTTTCTCAATGTTCTCATGCCATATGAGGAAAAACCAACCAAGTGTCACTGTGTAATTTAGGTTTAGAGTGTAAACTAAACCGCTCAGTGGCTTGTTGATCTAACAGCAACTTAATCTGTTCATTCACTCACACATGGTCAACAGCTGGAGGCACAGAGTCAACCACCAAGTGAGCTAGCACTGATTGTCAAACTATTACTCCTGTAGTTCTGTCACGTGAAGGAATTTAGCCCTTTTACCTTATTAATATTTAAGGATAGAGAGGAAGATGGAAGGACATGTTTTGCCACAGCTGCTGATTCTTTATAAATGATTTAAACAGTGGTTAAAAGTAACTAAGTGCAAACATTCAGTCAAGTACTGTAGCTAATAACAATTATAATTGTACTTTTCTTGAGCAGTTAGTTTCTTTATATTTCTTCTTCACTACAATTCAGAAGCAAAGTTTGTACTTTTACTCCACCACACGTGTATGAGAACTTTAGTTGCTAGTCACTTTGCAGATTTAGCTTAACAATACAAAATCAACAAATCAATTATAGTGCAATATTACAAATGAAGATGAAAAAAAAAAACTTTCTGGCTCCCTCAGTGGATGAACTATACAACTTGCTGAACACAATAATGTATCAGTAATCCAATATTGTACATAGATATAACAATAATAAGATACAACATGCCATTCTGCAAAATTAGTACGTTTACTTTTGGTTCTTTAAGTATCTTCTAATTCTAAAATTTTGGTCCTTTTACCAAATTTAAATGCATCTCATTTATGTGAGTATTTCTGTGGTATTGCTACTTTTGTTTATGTACAACAGCATTTCTTCCACTTTGAAATATAAACCGCATTTCAGTTCAAATGTCAAGAGCACGGGCCTTCCCCTGACCTTACTTGCTACAACCACAAGAAAGAGTATGTGGCCTACAGCTGCCACTATTCAAAGGCTGACATCATGTCATGTACAAAATGAATCTGATCATCGTCTGTGTCGGTCAGTAAAAAAAAAAAAAAAAGAAGGAAGAAAAAAAAAAAAAAAAAAAGAAGGAAGCAACAACACAGTGTTGTCTAACATTACAATTTTCTGGTTGAGTGACATTTTTACTGGACTCACAATAAATCCTAAATCATCCTGACTAACTGAATACAGAATTGTGTTATGTAGCAGTCACATGGAGAGCGACAACTGTTGATAAATATATCTATTTATCTGCCTACTTTTTCGACTGATTGACTGTTTTTTTGTCAATTTTGTTTTGTTTGACCAAAAGGCCAAAACCCAAAGATATTCATGTTTACTCATACTTGTGTATGTGTGTGTGTGTGTGTGTATATAAAGAAACAAGAGAATGTGTATGTGTTTTTTTTAATGTTTGTGACTAATCTCAACAACTGGCTAATCATTCCAGCTAAGTTACAGCAGACTTCTGTTAAAGCTTTCTGCATGACTGACTTTTTCTTTTTTTTGAACGCCGAAAATAAAAAAAATGATTGGGTCAAGAGTTTAAAGTATTTATCATTATGTACCCATAACTACTGCGCTGTCTTGGTTTAAATATCTTGACTGATGAAACAGATAATTCCTAATTTACGGTGTTACATAGTAGTCAGGCGGCTCTTTGACCTCAAGAAATTCAAATGATGAATTGAATCAGATGTTTACCGAACAACACAGAAGCAAAATAAAATCTTCATAACAGAAGTCTTTTGACATATTATTACTTTATCAAGGAAAATAAAATCTTGGGAATTAGTATATAAAGGAAAAACTAATATCCAAGAATCCAAGCTTCTTGATGCTGGTTAAAGGCTTGTGGGTTTATATATGCACACACATCAAGTTTTAATCCTGTTTTCTGTCTCTTAATTTTCCACAGTACATGTACAGCACTTTAGTCAACACATCTGTTTTAAAATACGATTTGATCTCCTCATGTAACATCAAGCACACGGTAGCCTAATTAAAACTGTAATCTCTGCTCTCCATGCCAGAGTAGTTGTAGCAGCTGGGTCTTGATCTCACTGAAACTATTATTTATTGTACAATTCAAATCCTTCAAGGCTGACCTTGACAGGACAGTGAATGCTCTCTGCTTTACAGATAAATCCTGGCACTCCCTGGAGACAGGAGGTGACCATGCACATCTTTCCCTGAGTGATAAATTACACTGACATTTTACGTTAGATGATGAAGACAAGAACAACCCAGCTTATGTCAAGACACGCGAGTCAGACACTTGCTGAAGCACTGTACAAAAATCCAAAGTTCAGCCAAGCCCGGATACATTCATCATTATAAAGCTGAATGATAGAAAATGAAGAGAATGGCTGCCATGTCATCTCAGAGCTGTTAAGAGCAAGAAGGCGCTAACAGTTTGAAAACCACATTGTTGAGCCACAAGCGCACCACACACACACACATTGACGTATACACGTACAATAGAGTACGCAAGCACACATACACTGTATGAGTGGGAGCGTGTGAAAAGCGGCTGCCCCCTCCTCTCAGGGAGCACAGGAAGCTCGAGACAATACAGAGGCTTCATGCAAGGTTCAGCTCCAAACTGTTCCCTCCACAGCAGCCTGCCTCAGAGCAGGCCCAGCACCCGATTAGACCCACAACATATCCGCTAGGCTGGATATTTATAACTCAGGGAAGCTGCAGCTCCACGACACAAATTCTTGAGTTTCCTCAGGAGGTATGCTTCGCTGATTAGATGCGTATGACAGTGTCACAAGCAGGTTAGGTGACATTCACCTCCAGTGCAAAAACAATCTGTGATGACGACATTATTAATTCCCTTTTTTGGAGACACAGCCACAAGTTGCTGAAATGAGTGACACACTGACGTTGATGTTTACCACATAAACATATTGTGATTGAAACAGAGAGGGGTCGGCGAAACTTTGAAAAGTTCAAGAGTTGGAAGCAGGTGCAGCGTGACACATTTTCCAAATAGTTTGCGTAACAAGGCCGAGGTGGTCTCTGTGGTTTTTAAGAGCAAGCTGCTCACACATGTACACAACATCATTGTGAGTCATACAGCATGTTATTGAGGCAAGGACATTGAATTTGAACGTCAATCCACAAATTAAATTTGTGTGCATGAAGGCTATTAACTTAGCCTTTTCAAATTCTGATTAGGCCCGTCACAGGGAAGCCGAGCGGCGTCTCACAAGACAACTCCAGGAGGGAGAGGATGAAAAAAAGCAAGAAAGGATGACTAACAGATTAAAGTATGAGCTGGAATCCATCACCTCGCTCTAGAGACAATCACATTAGCTCCATTAAAGCTCATCTTTGTGTAAAGGGGGGGAAAAAAAGTCCATGAAGTGCTGGCAGTTTACAGCCCTCTCTATAAACACATCGCAGCAAAAATGTAGAGTATGTGACTGGTGTGGCAGGTCAACAAGGATTTAAGTGATCATCAATAGCTGGAATTTATGCCAGATTTATGCCTTTGTAAACAGAAGTCCATATTCTGGACAAAGGTTGAGTTTGTTCTAAGGCTCAACTCTTTTATTGTAATCTGTTCTTTCATTCAGGAGGGCAGGAAGGCAGAGGACATAGTTCAGACGCAAACCTAGTGTCACTCTGGTTTAATGCTATGCCACATTTCAACAGCGTCTCTACATCACTCCTTCACCTGTAAAAAGAAAATTAATCCCAGACCATTAAGAATATACCCATAATTATCTAACTCAGTACTCTCAAACTTTTAAAAAAGGGCATTTTCCCTATCTCTACATAGTCTTTATGGACCAAATGCTTCATTGAGAACATAAGCTGCAGTCTAATGATTATTTGACTCTAAAAGTTAATGATTTTCTGGTGTTGCCTGACTAACTGTTTTCCACGTAGACTTGCAAGACTGGTTGTGAACTAATAAATCATCGGTTGTTTTGATAGTTGATTAATTGTGTTGAGTAATTCTTTAAGAAAAAAACATCTTAAATCAGATTCCAGCCTCTTAAATCTGAATATTTTCTGGTTTCTTTCCTCCTCTATGGCAGTAAACTGAATATCTTCAGATATTTTGATTGTAGACAAAACAAGGTATTTGAGGAAATCCTCTTAGACTTTAGGCAACACTGACATTTTAGTGTTTTACCCTTTTTTTTTTTAGACCTAATAATTATTAGAGAAAATATTCAACAGTGAAGTTAGTTGTCACCTATTCCTGAGACCTCCAAAATATTCTGTTATGACAAATAAAAATATGAAATTAGTTATTTCAGTCGACATCTCCCCTAATAAATGTAGTGGCGTGGTGACCCAGTGGTCTTGTGATTTGGTTGCATACTACATGGTCCTCTGCAATAATTTGCTGGTAAGGTCTTCACCTTACTATGTTAAGTGCTGCGAGATGACATGTGTTGTGAACTGCGCTATACAAATAAAATTGAATTGAATCCTGGCCAGCTTCCCTCTATCCCCCATTCTCTCTCTGTCTCTATTTTCCCACCTAATTAAAGAAAAATGCAGTGTAAAAGAAAAAAGCAAGGGCAATATTGAGAGAATCCTTTCAAGTAAATACTCAAGGCTAACTGACTAATTGTTCACCACAACTGGAATTCTTTCCATTGGTGGCATCTCGAGAGGTAATTTCTTGGTTTTCTGAATAGAATTTTGTACTACACACTTTGAATGCATCTTTAGACTCCTTTTCACAAAGTTCATTCTTATGTCCACAACAGTGCTTCAAAGCACTTTGACTTGGAGAAGCAAAGTCTCCCGTAAGCATCAAGCCTTGCACCCTTTGGCACCTTGTGTCTATTCCTGTAGTAATGTCCTCAAAGAAAACAGCAAACCTCTGACTCATCACATGACTTCAGTAATGACTAATCTGTCAATTACCTCTTCCATTAAATAAACATTCTTTTAGTCTTTAGTCTAATATTTACAAAAAAAATGTAGGAAAAATGCTTAGCAGCTTGTTTTTTACAGCCCAAGATGTCATTACAAATATGTCTTTAGTCCAACCAATGGTAATCTGTAAACAATGTTGAACCGAGAGAAGCAGTTGGCCTTTAACGCTGCAGCTGCTGGGAGCAGAGATTGTTTGACATTTTTGCTTAGAAAGTGGCCAAAACAATTACTTATCAGAATAGTTGAGGACTAACTGACTGTGAAATTGTTTCAACACTACTGAAGTTCCAACATTTGCTTTGGTGGCATCTGTTAAGAGACACGCAACAGTGATATAGCAGTGACTTCTTTCTACTTGGCAATTTCTCATTTCTATGAACAGAATGCTTTTGTATGATACACATGAATCTTTAGACTCCTTCACAGAGTTTACATTCATTCTTGTGTCCACAGCAGTACTTCAAAGCACTTAGACTTGGAGAAGCATGGCCTCCAGTAAGCATCAAGCTTCACACCCTTTGGCACCTAGTGTCCATTCCTATAGTAATGTCCTCAGAGACAACCTCTGACTCATGTGATCCATCGGACATCTTCAGTAAACACTGAAGAACCATCTGTGAGTATGTTGCAAATCTACTGTGGAATTAGAAGCTTTTTAGATCTAAAAAATTATACGAGTCAGGTGAAGCTAGGTGAAGCTGCGGAGTTTATCTTGTGACGTTTGACACACTGTAAATTATCCCCACTTATCTCCAAGCCGACCATTCATGTGTGAGAGCGGTGACTTGCCTCTGCTGGTATGCATTACGTGAGTAGGCAGCACCTGAACAGGTGGCACTCCCTAAGTGAGTCAGTAGCCCTTTGATAGCGGCGAGGTGATTCACCTTAACAACAGCGACAACAACAACAGGTTCCAGAATGATCCAGAAGAATCAATCTGCCGACAATGAAACATCCCTCTCTATGTGGGCAGAGACATAAACGAACATAAAAAGGCACACAACCACCTGGTATCTGACAGTGAGCGGATTGCACTGCATTGCATCATTCAGTGTCCGTGTAGCTTCTCTAAGCCACAGGCATGCTTATAACTGTTCACATGGTCACTGAGCAGGGCAGCAATAAGCAGCAGCTACAGCATTAGGAACTCTACAGTGGTGAGTTTGTTGACCACTGCTCGGTCCCCAGCGTCACAGTTTGGCCTCCGCTCGTCCCAGATGTCAGTCCTGCCCTTGTCTGTGTTGTCCACAGAGACGGAGGGGACTATTTCCTGTGTGAACCAACACCCAGACATACAGTAAGCAATCACAGATAACAATCTTGTGATTATTTGCATGGGCATGACAATTCTAAGAAGTAAATTGATGCCACTAATATCAGCATATCTGTGTACTGGTAGACAGGAAGTTTACTGGACAGCCAGGCACGTAGACTCAGGCAATTTGAAAGGGTGTGTGTGGGGGGGATTAGAGAGGGGGTAAAGGGGATGGGGAGGGGGTTGAAGTTTCCTCATAGTCCCCTAGCAACAAGGCCTGCTGGCCAGGCCTCCAGAATGTACTGTGGTTTACAAAAGAGATAAACATTGACTTTGCCACCCGGGGAAGTAAATCTGATTTCAGTAATGGAACACTGCATGACTTAAAACACGGATCCGACAGCGGCGAAAACAAACACTGGAGCTAGGGGCACATCAGCATTTACTTTAACAGCCACATTTACAGCGAGAAGAAGAGCAGCGACAGTGATCAAATGCTGCATTACCTCAAGTTTAATGACTAACACCATCGCCCTTATCAGGCGCACGAGGCCAAAGCGCCGTCATTAGGATCCATTTTCCACTGCTTCTTATTTCATGCTGCGATGTAATCCGGCAAAGTTTGTGTGGGAAGACAAGTATGACCTTCTAGTCTCCCAAATAAAATCCAAAAGTGTATTTTGCATTAATTCAAGAGTTTTAATACACAGCGGCGCATGAAGGCCGTACAGTGAGCTTACAGTATTTATAGTGTCAGGCTTTGGTGCTGCACAGTTGGAAAAAACAACAGCGGAGGAATGAAAAGACGTCTCTGTGAAGCACTGAGTGGAATAAAACTGGAAAAAACTGTCGAGAGACTTTAATGGCCTAACTGGCAAGGTGAACTCTTGGCTTTTTGGGGGGTCAAAACTGATGTTCCATCCCAAATTCTTCACAGGCACTTGGTCTGAAGCTTGGCTGAGCCGCTCCACAGCAGGCCACGGCTGCACTTATTAATAATATTAGTGGTTGTGAGAGCAGCTACATCCGCTGTGACAGAGCGAGAGCCATCATATGCTGGATGTCTGAACAATATGACCACATGATATCCAACACAGATGGTGGCTGTAATGTTGGGAGGGAGGGGAGGGGAAGCATTGAGTGAATGATACAGCACATGTACTGTACAGAGCAGTGAGAACCAGAGACAAGAGCCAGCAGGGTTTACATGAGTAAACATTATCCAAAGAAATAAACACAACAAACACAATGTTGCTTCCTGACTATGACAATGAAAAAAGGCGCCTGTTTCATCTTCTCACACAACTTCAGAGGCTGGCTGTGATTTCAGCTCCAACAGGAGGCCAAGTTAGTCTGCTGTGAGCTTTCATTTAATAAAACAAGAAGGCTTTTTATACATTACAGCTCATGTGGCGACATTGCGGCTGAGAAATGTCACTTTGTATCACTTTAAGATACATTTAATCAAACATATTCACATTTACGCGCATTATTGAAGCATTGGAAGTGAGTTAGGAGGAATATACGCAAACAGAGTGCTATTAATTGAACAAAAAGAGTATCCAGAGAGCTTTACTGTCGTGTTTACTCACATAAAGTTTCCCGACCACCGGACCGAAGTTCATCTTGGGAACTTCGAGATGAGAGACGATCCCAGGCAGCTGGACGTCGCGTTACAAACCACCAGTTTAAAGTCTGTAAAAAACCCACATGCGCTCACAGTGAAGAAGAAAAGGGCCACACAACCTTAAATCTACACGTCGCCCGGTCTCTGTCATGAGTTTAGTCTTGTTAGTGTCAAAACTTGACGGCGGTTTTCTCAGAGAGGAGACTCGCTCTGAGCTTCACGGATCCTTTTTTTTTTTTTTTTTTTTTTTCCTTTCCCTGCCCCGAGAGCTGTGACGTCAGACCGCCTGTCAGCCAATTACAGCGCCCCGCCTTGAATAATAATGAAGCAGGTAATTATGCAGGTTAATCAATGAGAAGCAAAACAACTAAGTTTTACTACTTTTAAGATATTTATATGAATAAAAGTTAAATATGCAGCATTGATTCATATAGACTGCAACGTGCTCAGGTTGTATCATCATGCTTACAATAATCAGCATTCACATAAATATTCTCTCAAGTGAAAATCAAGTTTTTACATCAATAGCATTGTGTGTGTTATGTAATAGACAACATATCCTGAGCTAAATAACCAGTCACCCAATGTCAGTTTCAACAAAATGACTTCTGTGGTTCACATGTGACAAAACTAAGGCTCAGATTACAGAGAAGTGCACCACGCAGGTAGTTCGACAAAGCCAGACTTTCTTTGTGTTGCCTGGCTCGACAAAACCTGAAAACCCCAGTCAGAGATGATGGTATCGTGATATAAACTTTCTTTCTATCCAGGCTTTCTTCCCTTCTCTCATCATCATGTGACTCCCCTTCAACACAAAATGAAGCGATCATGTGCTGCCTGCTTCAGTTAAGAGGAAGGAGTTATTACAACGCAGAGCTATGAGGAATATGAATATTTGATCATGGTGAAAATGCTGCTGCTCCAAGTGATGCAAGAAAGAAATGCAGCTAGAAAACTGTTAATGGTGTAAGTTAATGTATTTATTTTAAAACTTGGTCTACTCTTAAATCAGCTTCTTATTCCCAACTGGACGATTGCACATTAGAGCTCATAAACATTAAATGTTGCATTTCCATCTGACACTGTCCTAAAATGCAGGATATCACTTTAGTTTTTGCCCAACTGAAGGAGAAATTACTATTATTGATTGAATGTTCTCTGCAATAAATGCTAATAGACAAATCAATCTTCTAATCTGTGTTCCATCAGCTGCAGTCAGTGCCAGCAGTGTAAAACAGACTTGGCAGCAAGAATAAAAACATATTTGTGCATTTTCTGCATCACTAACTGAATACATGAAGGTTTCCGTGGCAACACAACACATACAGTTTGCGCTACTGTACAGCTTTGTTCAGTGGGATTACTAATGTACAGCAACAGGTTTACAGGTTTAATGTATTACTTCAGCTGATAATCTGGATCACTCAGAAAGAATATAATCAGGAAAGAACTGTGATGCTTTTTACAGCTTATTGAAACCCAAACTGTGAACAGAACTTCTTTTGCAGCAGGTTAGCTGTGCAGCATCAGTTACCATAGCGATCTAGCAGGTTAAAAGAGAAGCACCTTCCTGATACCAATAACTTAACTGTAGGCTCAACATACCCCAACATATCCCACCCTAGTGCTGCCCTCAGAAGTTTTAAAATCCCAACAGATTTTCAAATCATACCACATCATACAAGGAGAAACTTCACAGATATTCTTCTTTCTAATCCTGGACGTACAACACACGACAAGGTTTGAAAATAATGGCACATCACAGACAAAATGGTCACGGAGAGGGAGCAGTCAGGGAGCAGAGCACCACCTCACATGATCTCATGGGGAAGCAAATGGAAACAAATGAAGACTGTGGAGCAACAACAATGTGCTTATTAGACTTTTCAACATGAAAAAAACTAAAGAAGATGGCTAAATGAGTATGGATGTGACAATGGCTGAGAAGCTGTAGTCAGTGTGGTTTACTGTTCTTCATCAAGAGCTGGAGGTCAGATTTTAACCATGACTTTGAAAATCTGTACGGGACTTCAAGCCTCAGGGCTCAGAATGTTTGGTGTTGCTTGACTCCAGCGGTATTCAGTGATAATCTGAACCATCCGAATTCTAACTCAAAATATCAAACATATTTGATATTAACGAGGCAGCCCAGATGAGTCTGCAAGTAGTTTAGGAGGTTTCAGAATACATCTGTAAACCCAGAACAATAGCAAATAACCCATGATGAACATCCCAGACAACATTTCTCCTCTGAAATGATGGTGCATTTACTCAAAACGTGTGTTGGGAGCCCAGCCTGAGGAATCAGTCCAATCAGTTTGCAGGGTGGGTATCTCTGTATTATTATTCATCTGGAGAGTTGATTTCCAGTTAAAGCATGGATGGTGGAATTACCTGTCTTTAGCTGTGGTTCCATATTGGTGAGGAATTTGAAAGTAAACTTTTGAAACATCGTCCGAAGGTCGTGATATATGCTACATAACACATACATGACTGTAATAAGCAGAAGAGAAGATGCCTGAGACAAAACCAGCTTTTTGCCAACTGCTAAAAAACCTTAAAGAGGAAGAAGAAACTGGAGAAAAATGGAGACAGAGGGAATTCAATTGGGCAAGTTGGAAATATTCTTTTATGTAAGCTGGTGTTGGATATGTTTTATCCTGCTCAGAGATGAAGAGAATGACAGAAGCTGATCAGTCAACTAAGTCAAATGTGTCCTTAGTCTGAATTTAATAGTTTCAATCCCTATTATGCCCATTAAATCTTTTTTTTGTTTGTTTTAAATGTGAAAAACCACCTCAAGTGAGTGTAATTTTTCTCTTTTTTTCTTATGTAATACTTCAAAATGTGCTCAAAACGTTATGAAAACAGGGTCATTGTGCGTAGAACAGTAGTTTAACCGAGCTGAGTTGTAAGTGAGCTGATGTCCTGAGCTGCAGCGAGTGTGGAGAGGAAGCTCAAACTTACATCCCAGGCATTTTAAAGCAAACAGGGATGGTTTCCATGGACAAAAAAACAAAAACAAAACCCTTCTAAATATGTGACTTTAATACACAGAGATTGTTTTTTACCGGTTTAATCAATGACCAGAGAGGGACTTGAAGGACTGCGGCCTCATTACCCAGCCTATGTAATGTGTAACTTACTAGAAGTAACCAGCTAATGTCCAACAAGTTGCTCTACAAATGAAAGGCAGTCTGGACAAGTGGAGACGCTGCAAGAGGAATGGTTGTATTTCTACTTTACCACTTGATTTTAATGTAACAAGGAGACGAACATCTGCTTTTGCACTTTAAGAAGTCTGCAGTCTACATAGAAAGTCAACTACTATTTAATGACACCATAACATTATTCCACCATTTATACTGAGCTACATCGAATAATAAACATCCGCTCAAATGTGGTTCCTGCTGACAAAATCTTATCTAAAGTGGGTCTGTGGCCTAAAGACTGCGTATCTAGGGAGGAAAAAGTTATTTGGGAAAACCTACATCTGGGTAATTAACAACACAAACAAACAAATAAACAAACACAGTGAAGCAGTTTGTATAAATAAATCAGAGGCCTGCCAGGCGGTCAGACAGTGGTGTGATGAAAGGAGGATTGAGCAATTTCTTGACACATTTAGAGTAAATGCAGTCTGGTGTTTGTGTCACTTCTCATTTAACAGAACATACTGTTAGGAAACATTATGATGATTAGCTGGATGTCTAGTGACTCCACAGGGAAGTGGACAACATGAGCAAAGTGGCATCAGTGTAATTAGTAGTTCAGCTGATGTGACAAACTAAATGAAATGTTGATGAATCACATGACCTCTGCTGCTCAGCCAGACAGAAGAGAAACTGACCGGACAGTTCTCACACTACTGAGTTGTTTACTCACAGTAAAGTGGTGTAGGATAGCGAGGCCACAAGCTCCACAAAGTCAAAACAAGAGAGAGACAGAGAAAGGAAAGTTCACTGTGTGAGGAGCCGAATAGAACAATGCAAAACACGCATGTCAGAGAAATGATGTTGTTTTTAGTGGAACAAGATGATCAGGCTTCACACTCAATCACCCTAACAGGAACAAACAGCACAACACTCCTCCAGTTGCACAACAGATGCAACTTATCTGCTCCTGCCAAAGTTAAACATGTGTTTCAATTAAAACTGTCTAGGAAATCTCTATCTGTATCTTCCACTTGGAGCACATCCTGTGCTCCTCCTTCTGAGGTCACCGACTACGTGCTCAAAAACAGGAAGCGTATGATTGAGTTATTTGCAGGCTTATCCTGAGCAACTCTGTATTTATGGCCGCCGGGTTGATTAGTTCAGATCACACACTTGTGCAATAAGAAATATCTCCCCAAATTCTACAATTTGTCATCTGTAATTTTATGGAGAATGTTTGATTTTACCAGTGAGAGAAGTTAGTTGCTCGAGGCTGTGAAGCTCAGGAGTAATTTGCATATCCTGTGTGGGAGTAGTGTGATGGCCTGTGTGTGTGTGTGTGTGTGTGTGTGTAATCCGAGCGTGTAGGTGTGTGAGTGTGTGCAGCAGATGGTGGTAAAGCTGAGATTTTTTTTTTTTTTTTTTTACACAGAAGTGACCTGCAGAGGAAAAGGCAGAAAAAATAAAGGGAAGGGAAACCTTCCTGAGCGTCAGTAACTTATCTTGTGACGCCTGCTGGGTATTGTTTCACTTGCTGTTTAGGAAGGTTGACCAACACAAAAAAACAAAAGTATGACAAGGAGCTGAAAAACTTAATAGAAGCCATAAGTCCTAAATTGATTTTCTTGTTGGGAGTTATTTGAAAAGAACAAACAGAAGCACAAACAGCCTTATTTCACTGCAGTGAGTGTTGGGTGCTTTCTGTAATTGATTTTGATTCAATTTTGTTATAAAGAAAAAAATGCAGAGCATTGACAGTATTAGTTTATTAAAAGAAGAAAACAGGACAAAGAATGACGTTAAAGTGGATCCGCATTCTTTGCACAGCAGCAGCGTGTGGCCTTGCTTCACCTCGTCATCTTTATTTGAGATCATTTATTCTCTGCACTGTTTAAAAAAATAAAAGGATAGAGAAAAGAATAAAACATTAATCAATGGTGGAATACTGTGACTTCCAAAAACTGTTAAAAAAAAAAATGAAAAAAATGCAAATATCTGTAAAAGAAGGATATTTAAGTAGATTTAAATAACATTAAAAACTGTGTAATTTTACTGTCAAACATTATAAAGGAGTTGATTAAATTTTTGCAAATACAGGGCTGGTAGTTGAGACAGAACTACTGTCCTTAATATTCTTTATTTTAAATAACCAAAATATCTATAAAATAATGATCATGTTTGTTGATTTAAATACAGTTACAAAAAAAAAAAAGTAGTGTAATTGTATGGTCAAACATTTGTTTTGTGATTTTACTTAATTGTTGTAATTCAACCAAAAATGGAAAATCTGTAAAATAATAGAAAATTATTCCTTGAAAACAAACAAACAACAACAAAAAACCTGACAATTGAATATGTTTAAAAAGTTCATTTTTTTACAGTGTGGGTTGTGGGACATCAAACTTAGAGTTCAATCATTTATCTGTGGCTCTTATGCTCCCAGTGTCTGCTCTATAGATTCAATTAAGACAGTTGTTAACATTTGTAGGAGACACTAATCTGAGTCTATCCTGCACTCTGAACTGACTGCAGCTTTCTCTAAGAGCTTCCAATAACAACAACAACAACAACAGCCTGAGGGTTAAAGCTGCCTCCTTACAGTCAAAGGTGAAAGTTCACAATGCGCCTGTTGTGCAGAGACAAAGGCTGCAGTCTGAAGAAGATGGTGAGTCTGTTTATGTTCCTCTCGTGTGTGTGGAGTATCGGAGCGTGACATCTATCCAGCGTGCTCGTCCTTCTCATGCACTGAGAACACATCAGCATGACTGCTGCTATAAATTACACTCCAATAAATGGATTGAACTTGCAGTGGCTATAATCGATGTGTTTGTATTAATAGATCAGAAGACTGCTTGTGTGTGTGAAAAGGCGAAGTTGTGAGAAAGAATTATCACACAGCTACAGCTGCTTTACAGAGCAGCTTAGTGTCTTTCAGCACTTTTTTCCCCATCCTACAGCTTCACAGCTTTGGTCCTCTACGTGTTACAGGCATGTTCAGTGCTTCAGCACGGCGGTGCTTTGAGCAAAACACATGCAAACAGTGACAATACTGATGGTAAGCAGGGATGTTTTTATGATTACTACGTTTACCATTTAGGTTATCATGCTAGGGTGTAAACGTCTTAGAGATAAAGTAGAGCTGATGTTGATGGGACTGTCATGATATGCACTGTCTGTATTTTAATCTATTATTAATTGCCATTTTATTTTATAAATTTTTTCCCACATTTTTGAAATGCATCAACAAATTAATAAATATGCAAGAATATAATATGAAAATAATGTAAATGTCTAATATAAAAAACAACATAAAAATTTAATCTTTCAAAGAACACTGATATTTTGACATAAAAAAATCCAAATATCAATAATATATTTCTTGTAATTTCACAAATACCTCATTTTGAATAACTCATTACATTTCAGCTGAAGACTGATTATTTGTCTAAATTTAGATACAATTTGTGACAATTACAAAAAAAGGTGTTGGTTTGGTAACTTTAAAAAGATTTTTCTTTTAACGAAGAGATAGCTTGTATAATAAGATATTTATATAATAAGATATTTTGACAACAAAAATGCTAAATGAATGTTTATTTTTTGTACAGTGTGGAATGTGATGATAAAATTGTGATCGGCCTCTCAATGTTATCACAGTTTCACTGGGCAACATGACTGTCTGCACCAAATTTCATAGTAATCCATTCAGTGGTTGTCAAAATATTTCACTCAAAATAAAAAAAATGTTAACTTTATCGAGGCATGAAAGGAGACGGGGGATTATCAGACTCAGTAGACTTCATACTCTGAGGATTACACCACCAGCGCTATCTCTAGGCTGCCCAGCCAACCTTCCTGTACGATATCCTGTAGAAGGTTGTAGAGGGCTGCAGCCTATCTCATCTCACAATGAGCGAGAGGCAGGAGACACACACTCAACCACAGAGACAACATATAGATATAGGCAACCGTGCATGTTCATTTCTAAGGCCAATTTACAATCACCAATCTATCCATGTGTCTAGACGGCTGAGGGAGCTAAAGAAAACCCACATAGACACAAAGAGAGACTTTCGTGCTCCAATCCAAATGACAAAGTTAACAATTCATGAGTTAAGAGCCTGATGTACGGGCTGCAGCTCTTAAATAATGAGACTAATGCCGAAATGCGACTTAATCCAAGCGGCTTTAAACTTGCAGAGGTTGTGCTTGCCTGCCAGTTGGTCTTGTCATAACAGGTTGTTTGTAAGAACGCTGTGGTTCGATTACATAAGTCCACTCTTATTACTACTCCTCAGTGGTGGAGACCAAAAATGGAGCAAAAAGGAGAGTAAACATTTGATTTAAAGTCACCATGGGAACAGAAACCGACTCAGATGAATGCTGGTTTATTTCTGCTGGATGTGTGAAGTCAGTGGAGGTTTTATTATAAGTTTACAGCTGATTGGTAGGTGATAAAATGGGTAAACAAATGGGTTGTCACAAGCTAAATACAAACATATGAAATTGAGCTCTAGCAAGAAAAAAAGCCAGAGTTAGTATGTGAACTGGCTTACATTGACACTACAAACTAATCTTTACTTGTTTACGATGTGAAACAGTGCAACAAACTTTGCATCCACATTCTGCTGTCATTAATTAGATTTGCTAAAGCAACACTTCATTCTATCAATTTGAAAGTGAGTGAAGTTCTGCTGTAGCCTTAAAAACATGTCACAGTTGGTTGTTTTCTTCAGATATTACACAGTATAATCTGAGGCCCCAGTCATAGAGGATAGAGGTTCTTTTGAAGAGCACCTTTGTGTATCTTTAAAACAATGACCTCTTAGTACCAGTGGAGAAAAATTGGCTCGTGCCAAGTTCCAAAAGTCATCTGACAAAGGCAAAAGACAAATGGTGTGGGAGTTCCTGGCAAAATGAACTGGAAATATACTGTCAAGTGTCTTATTGTCGGGCCAGTTAACACTTCCACAGTTGGAGGGGAAGGTGTTTGCTTGTGAGTTCGAGAAAAAGGGGTTAAAAAGCGGGGCTGATGGGCTGAGAGAGAAAAGCCAAACAGCAAGAGGAGGTGTGAGAGGAAATGTTGCTGACTGGTTTTGTCTGGTTGGAGGCAGGCTGAATATTAACACAGCGGATTACGATTGACTGAGGAATGCTCGTCTTTGTTGAAACCTTTGCGGTGATGTCATCAGTACTTTCCCTGGCACCACCTGGGCAGGAGCCACAGGAGGGGCCACAGGAGGGGCCCCAGCGTTGAAGGCAGCGAGCGGCCGCCGTGATGTGGCCTGATTAGTCACCTGACTGTGCTTCTCGACAGAAGACAGGCTTCAGTCAGCAGGGCCGCGAAGATTAGCTGCCTGGCGAACTGTGTAAACACCCTGACGAATGTGCGTGTGTTTGCGTGTGAACGGCGCGCAGGAATGTGTGTGGGTGTCGGTGTCTGTTCGCTGTTGTATATACTGCGTGATTTAGGAGAGAAAATGTGATGAATAAATAATGGCTGCTTTTGGGTGCGAGAAGTTGATTAAAAATAGAGGCAGGGAGCAGCGTTTGTATGTGTGTGTGTGTGTGTGTGTGTGTATGGGGGACAGAAAGTGAGACTAGCGGTGAAAGAAATCCAAGAGAAAGAAAGTATGCTGGAAAAAGACAGTGAGAGGGAATTAAAGGAGGACTCGTGGCAGAACCCACAGTGCTGATGTTAGCTGTCTGATCCACTGAGAGACAGTTGGCAGCAGACTGTCTACCAGCCGCAAATGTACAGTAATTCAAAGCATGCGACGTGACGCCGTTCCCTGCGAGCTGGGGCTGCAGTCACCCACCCACTCACTCACACACACACTGAACCAATATGCCCTGTAAAAGCAACAAATGCACTGAGCCCTCCAGTCCACGTGATGCAATTATTCACAGTTCCATAGCAAATTTTGGCTGAATCTAATCTCATAACTAAATGGCATGGCGCCTTTTGCAAAAATCAGATATTCCAAACAACTGTAAGGAATTCAACATGACTGGGTGTCAGAAGCCGGGCTTTACTGCCTCTAATGTTTATAGGAGAAGCGAGGTGAACAAAGTTAGTGCGCAATAATTACAGTACACTTACAGTCAGCCGTGTGCAAATAGGATTTATTGCATCAGTCGAATAGCGTTTGGCAGCAACAGAACTGAGCTTCTGTTTGAGAAGATTCAGCAACAGAGAAATATTCTGTTCCTGCCATCTGCACCAAAAGTTAGAAGATTTTTTTTTTTCCTTGAAAGTACAAAGATCAAGTTGCCATTTATGAGGAAATAAGCAGATGCAAGATTAAGAAGCTGAAGACGGAAAACAACAAGCAGCAGAAAAGACTTAGTGAAAGAAAAACAAGATTCCAACTTTTGTAGGTTAGTTCTCATGAGCTTCACATGACTTGCATTTAGCCCTTCTCTTCCCCCTCCTCTCTTCACTCCCTCCCTCCCCCCTTTCCTCCACCACTTCCCCCCCCGGCCTCCCCCCCTCCCCTCTTCCCTGCGCAGCACATAGACTTCCTGTGTGTCCTGGCCTGAATGGTATGCGCATGGAGTGGGTGTCTGGGAGGCCTTTCATCCGGCATGGAAAGAAAAGAGAAATCAAGAGAGAGAGAGAGAGAGGGGGAGAGAGAGGGTGAAAAAAAAAAAGGAAAGTGAGAGAAGAGAGTCATCTTTAATCCGTTTGAGTCAGAGCAGTTGTCCAGAGGCGAGCGGGGTGGGGCGTATTAAAGGGGTGAGAGGGCTCTGCTGTGCCAGGGATGTGTGTGTCGCGTCTGGAGGGGAAGAAGAGAGGCCTGCTGGGAAAGGCTGCAGCCGGCCTGCTTGCCTTCCTGGGACAGATGACATCCGGCTGGGACGCGGTTTACACGGACCAGCGGCGATACTAAACTAGAAAGGATAAAAATTAACCAAGGATTCATGCTGCGCTCTGGGAAACAGTTGAGTTTAACGTAACGCAGAATTAAGCAGAATTTGCAGAGAATAAAGTGACAATGAGCGTCGCAGAGCTCGGCTGAAATGAGAATGTCGCAGGTCGTAAAGTCAGAGTTTTCACTGACACAAAGGTGGCTGTCTTTTAACCTGCTGGGTCGCCACGGTAACTGGTGCTGCACGCCTATCCTGCTCCAGAGGAAGTTCTGTTCAGGGTGTCATTTATGTGAAACTGTTGGGCAGTACGTTAGTAATGGCACTGAACAGAGGCATGCAATTACACTAGTGTGAACTGTTTGTGCTACGTTGCCATGGGAACCTGTGCATTTAGTATGTGAGGCAGAAAATACATAAATATGTGCTTAGGTTTGCTCTGAAGTTCATCTTACACTGCTGGTAATAGAATTCATTAGAATACTGATGAATCTATTAATATTTATCACAGAGAATATCCAATCAATGACCTTTATTTCCCTTTGGTTTGGTCAAAAGGCCTTAAGTGACTGCGGCGGGACAGTGTCAGAGCTAAATGCACTTGTTTCGTATCATGTTTAAATGCATGAAGTCTAAAGTTTCAGGGCTCTAATGTGCAGCTGTCACATTTGAATAAGCGGCTGAACTGAGAGCCCACTAACTTCTACTGTTAAATTAATAGTTTTCCACCAGCTTTCTTTTCTTTGCTTTTTGCTGTAGTATATTTTAATATTCTTCACAGCTCTCCATTATAACAACCTGTTACTCTTGACTGAAGTAGGTGGCATACCATCTGTTCATTTCATGCAAAAGAAGAGTGAAATGATGCATCAAACGCTCTGTTTAATGGAGGCTGACAGTCTGAAGAGAAAAATCTGCTCAACAAAGACAGCTGATAACCACCGTCACAATACCTGTTATCTCTGATTGGACTTTTAGGTTTTATTGAACCAGCTAACGCAAAAAAACAAGTCTGGCCAACTTGCTTTGTAGCAAACCCATCTGGCAAAATTTTTATTTGGCCTAAACACATCCCATCAGCGGTATTTTGTGTTTCACATTAATTAGCAAATGTTGCCACTCTGGAATACTAAACCAAGTCTGTAAGGCATAGAAACACTTTCCCTGGTAAATACCAACAAGTTATTGTTTGTTGTTGTGCATGTTAATGTCCTGACGTTAGCATTCAGCGCCGCTGTGCCTCATTGTTCACTGTACAGTCAGATTAACAGATAGTGTAAACTGAACCTGCTTACAGCCATGCTGCAGAGTCCTACTTAAAAGAGACCACAAATAATCTGAAAGGAAATTAAGATGTAACCGCAGATAAACAATGAATGGTATTCTTTCACTGCATATTTATTCCAGCACATAAAATTACAGACAGTTTCAAAACTGTGCGTCATACAGTCCAACTGCAGACTCCTGCAGGTCCTGCAGCCTCGTGGCTGCTGAGCTGCTGCAGCGTTGTCAGACGGGGTGTAGTTGGCTGCTGAGTGCCAGCCTGACTACCAGCACTGGAGGGGCTCATATGCAAGTCTGAGAGGCTACCTCATGTCATGGAAATGTTGTGTGTGTGTGTGCGCATGTGCACACACTCACACACAACATGCCCAGACAAGATAACCTTTCATAAGAAGACAGTGTACAGTGCCATCTGCTGTTGGGACTGGATTGTGTTTGATTGTTTCTACCAGATAACTTACATTAAATGTTTCTACTGTCATACACGATCAAATATAAATGTTTAGTTACATCAAAGAAATAATGCAGGTGGATTATTTTAAACCATATATGCAGATATATTCACGTACAAAAGGTATTTAAAATGGTTACTTTGGTTTTAGTTCACCTTGTTATTATACAGAACTAAAAATAACAGATTAGTCTGAGCTCGGTGTCACATATTCTCCAGTGTCTGCGGCTGACAGTTCATTACCTGCTGCTTCTCTTAAAATACTTAATAATGCCTCAGATCTTCCCACAGGAGAGCGAGCTGTAAGTGTGCCGCAAATTAATTTGCCAAACTCTAAGTAGTTCATTAAGAAGTGAAAATGACTGGTCTGTGATTTACATCCAGCAGATCACCCACTGGTAAGACTTCACATTATTTTAGGAATTAGGAGTTTTTTTGGTGAGCAGAAGACTTCAGGTTTACAGTAAGAAACAGTTTGTTTATTTGAGCCAAGATGATTTACATAAAACTAAGCTTGACATAATAAGTCTGCTATTTTAAACAACTGTTTCATTTTCCATACACAGAAGGGGGAGTTATGAAGGTTCAGACAGAATTATTTTTACATTAGAGATGTTATGGGAGCAAGACACATACATTCATTAACTTGTGTTTTTCAGTGTTAGGTCTATACATTTATCAACAGTTTTTAAATATTGTTTGGCCTCAGATCAATATCGTTCTTTATCGAACTTGAAGAATGTGTTTACTGTGCTCTGTTCTCTCTGCTTCTGCACGACTCTTTACATTTCATTCCTCATGAACTGAAATCGAATTTAAGGCTGAATTCTAACTACTTTGTGGAACATCTGACTTCACCTGAACTATTATACAGCGGACTGAGATGCAAAACATACAAAGTAACACACAGAGAATCCAGAGACCCTTTCTCACAGCTGTAAATTTGGTAGGAGACCAACTGAGAAGACAACTGGCATCCAGGAGGAACATCTGCATATTGGATGTTTACTACTAAATGACAACTCAGTCCTCTTGTAGACAACAGGGCGTCTCCTACCTCTACCAGAACCTGATAGGAGTCATAAAGTGTCAGTACTGAGGAAAACCACACAACACTGTGACCTTTTGACTTTTCTCTCCCTCTAACACCCAGAACTTTCTACACAGGAATGAATTGAACACTCAGTCTGTGATGCCAGGTCATCAGGACCAGTAATAAGAAGAACAAAACACATCTATAGTGTTTGTGGAGATGCACACATGAGACACAAATCCTCCTCCTTTTCTCTGTCACAGCCATGAAAGACACAGAGAGACTCTTAACTCAAGCATATACAATTCTAAAGTCCTTTTTCTCTTATTATTGAATGTACATGCTTGTGTTCTTGGTTATATTAGAAGTTTACTTTTATGTTTCCGATAATTCTACCATTTGTAAGCACATTCTTATATTTACACCTTTTACTATAATCTGAGGAAGCCTATGAGACAAACTTATCATGTTTGAAGTCATTCTAAACATGTTTAGTGAGATTTTGGATCTTTGATCATCATAGAACTTGAACAAGTAGATTTGTACGTTTAAGAAACTAACAAAAAGTAAGTTCTAAACATATTTGACCTCTGACCTCTGCTGGACACTGAAGCTCAAGACAAACCTTTGGGTGAACACATCCATGACTGGTTAGATGCTGATTTGAATGATTTGATTTCTGTATAAAACAAAGTCACTGGAATGCAGCTATGGCTCTTTTCTGATATTAATACGGCTTTGTCCTTCTTTTGAACTTGGGCTTTTTCTGTACTACTTTGTTAAGGATTCGTTTTCTACTATTTAAGTTGGGCTTTGTTTTTTTTTTTTTAATGTTTTACTTAAAGTTAGGCTTCTTAAGTTAACTTCTATGATACAACGGCATTAACATTTTCTTTGAAACTCTGAGCTTCAGCTCTCACTGTTTTTACTTTGGCACTTTTTCAACACAACGATGCAAAAGAACCGTCCTGTCTCTGTGTTCCGGAACCAATTCATGCAGCAGATCATCCCATCAACACATCCTGCAGCGGCCTCCCTCTCCCTCCTACAAAGGCTACGCAAGGCTCATTTTCTTTCAGCGAAACGGGTGAATTTAGAAATTATATTTGGCTTCTCAATTCCAAAGTGCTTCTAAATTGATCATCGCTCTACTAGCTGCTTCCAGTGATGATCACTGTTAAGTAACGAGACATTTATCTGCATCCATTCACTCACTGTCTGTTGTTTGTTAGATCTGCTGTTCATTGTTAGTTTGTAGTATTAGTTAATAAATGCTAGTGTTTAATGATCATCTGTTATACCGTGTATTTATTTGTCTGGGAACTGGAGGTCGATGAAATCAGAGTTTATGACTTGATTATAAGACTGATCAATACAAGTAGATTTAATAATTTATTAATATTCAATCTGGAATATTACAAATTAACTTCTGAATTCATGTTCGGTGGTGCCCCTGATTGTAAACGAGTGCAATTTCAATCATAAAGTATACTTCTGCTACACATTCTTTTATGGTTCAGTCGTATGAGGCTATTAAACTATTATGTGACAGGTGTAGCAGATGAATGGTTCGCGACATATTTCAGTGTCACAGATGGGGCTCTCTTTTAACAGTTCTGTGTTGGAGGAAAAACAGATTCAGTCATTTTCCCCAAAAGAGCAAAGTCGGCATAAAGCAAACCTGGCTCCAGCCATTTTGGAAGGAAACTAAGATGTAACCCCAGACAAACATCGAGCAATCTTCTCTTACTGCATGTTTATTTCAACACATAACAGTATATACAGTTTCAAATTTTCAAATCATTGAAAGAAAGAAGAGAAAAGAAGAAGTGGGCCTTTAAGGGAACGTCACCAATAAATAAACAGTATGGCTGTCACACGTTTCCTCCATTTCCTTCACAGTAACATTCATATAGCACATAACACAGAAAATGTCTTAAAAAGCTTCAAATGAAACACACACTAATGCATTAACTTATACACATGTATATGCAATCTTTTGAAGAATAAATATCGAACATTTCCAGCAATTTGATAACAGACTGATATGAGATTGAGATTTAAAAGGCAGTAGTAGAAATAGAAACAACAACCCAAACAACAAAGTAATAAAATTCTGAATGAAACTTTCACCACATTTGATGAACTGATACAACTTTACTTAAGTTAGCATTGTTTTCTTTTTTCTTCTCCAGAGCAATGCAGATCTTAAGATAGTAGGCTGGGAGAACAAAACACATTACATCACACTTTGAATAAGCTGACATAGTAGCACTACTGTAGGCTGGATTTTCCAAGGACACAATACAGCGTTTTAAAATGTACACACAACTTTCTCTCTCTCTCTCTCACACACACACTCTCTGAGTCATTGAGTTTATGTAAAGGACACTGACAAACACGCCGAGCATCCTCAAGTGACAGATGGTCAAATCATTTTTAGTCAGCTCATTGTCGCTGTAAGTTCCTGGCATCAGAGATAACAGGTTTAAATGCTTCTCAGGAAAACACCTCTACAGAGTACATAAGGTGGACAGAGTGCATGGCAATGAACAGTACAGCTTGCATATAACATACTGGCTTCTCTGATATGGTATATAATAAAAAACATTCTGCTCAAAACATCTCTGATGACACGAAACCCACATGAAGAGGCACAGTTAGTTAGAAAATTGATTTCTGTGACGACAACACGTGTAACTATAAAGCTTATCAGTTTTCTTCTTAATTTTGTGTGTGTGCAAGTGTAGATGTAGGAGAGAGAAAATCTGGTTTGAAACAGTAAGAGAAAAAAATCTGCATCGAACAAAGTGTGATGTTTAATAAAAGTAAGAAAACTCCAGAGTTCAGCTGAGATATTGAGTGAACAGAAAAGTGAGTTTTGGGAGTAAGATTTGGCAGCGTTACACCTTGTTGTCCAAGCCATGAGCCAAAAAGTCAGACAAGTTTCAGGGCTTTTTCTGCCAAAGAGAAAAAAAATAACTTGCAAAAACAAAATTCTTATGTCTAAAGTAATCTTCTGCTCTTGCAGTTTCCGTAAAATCATTATGAAGCGGCCTAAATCAGACTCACTGCTAGTTATAGATCTGCATAGCACAAGGAGTGGCAGCTCTCCTGACAGGAAATCACTGAAAATCGGGGAATGCAGCGTAATACTGATCATACTCTCATATGCAGAGAGGATGACAAAACCTTTATGAAGTACTTTCCGCTTTGATGTGGAAAAAAAAATAAAATCGTCCATTGGCAGGTGTTCTGTGGGATGTGGCACTGGCGTTTTTACACGTCAACATTTCCATCACAGTCCTGGTCTTTAAATGCAACTGGTAATTTGGTTGCTCAGTAGACCATCAGCTTTCATCCATTTACTGCAGCATCCTCATTAGGACACTCAGTGGGAAGGCTGTCAGGAGGCATCTACCAGTTTCAAGCTTTTTTCCTACTTTCAGTCTTTCTTTAGTTGTTGGTGGCGTTTTGGTATTTTCCTGTAATATGTCAGGAAACTTTCGGAAAAGTCACATCTTTGGCTTTATTTCTCATTAATCCATGCACACACACATATTTTTGCCCTCTATGTATTTCCAGCCTGTGTTTTTGTTTCTTCTGTACTTGCCTCTAAGACGTCTCCGTGCACAGCTGCAGTGGAGTGTTGTATCCTATTTCTGGAGCTCCAAAGAGACCTGATTGATTCCATCCCAAGCTCAGATACATCTGTAAATACAATAAAAAGTTTCCAAAACATCTGAGGTTACCAGAAATGATTTACCACACTGGGGCTTGTCGAGGATGCAGGACATATCCTGTGCTTGGGCAGAATGGGCCGAGCCATTTTCAAAGAGTCAGCTCAGGGAATGATGATGCATCAGTGGGATATGTTGTGGGTAATAGCTCAAGAAACTGGAGAAATCCTTTGAGTCAGATTCTTCTTTCCTCTTTTGAGAGCAACTACAGAAATGATCTTTCTTTTTTCTTTCCAAGAGAAACAACGTTTGGCACCATTAGGCACCACTGCAGCTGTGCTGGAGGTCCCCTGCACCAGACCTGGAGTTGGTATGACTGTACTTCCAGGCGGCGCTGTGGGAGACATTCATCCAGAGGCGTCAACATGCTAAAAGTTAGCTGGAAATTCTTGTTCATGTGTTACAAGAAAGTAGCTGTTGATCCCACTTAGAAGGAGCGAGTATGGAAATAATGCAGTTACTGCCAAAAATCATAAGTCAGTGTAGCGGTGACAGCATTCAGCTTTGACAAATCGTGAACATTAAACTTGTTTAGTTATGAAATCTCTTAAAACTTCACAGCTGTACTTCTGAAACTCCCTATACACCACCTGAAATGGAAAAAAGTTTTTTTCAGCACTTATCTTAGCACTCAGAGGTGAAAAAAGAGTTTTTTTAGACAATCAAATGCTACTTTACCTTGATAAGTGTATGCTGTCTAGTTGAGCTGTAGCCACTACTGACGATAGACATTAGCATCAAGAGCTTGTGTTAGATACTATTAATATGTTTGGTCTTGCCTTCAGTCAGTGTATTAAAAAGTATGATCTTGAGTAACTGGGTCGAACTATTTCCCAAAAGTCTGCTTTCCTTCTACAACATGACCTCGAAGGACCAGAAAAGTAGGGCTTCTCTTTACATATATAGCTGAAATGAATAATCAGTCAGTTGATAAGTCAATCAGTCAAGTAAATTAAGCTAAAATGCCACAAAATCCTAAGTTTCAGTGTCTCAGGTTGGAATATGACACTGAAATCTGGGCTTTGGGAAACTCTGTTGGACATTATTTGTTATTTTCTGACATTTCACTGACCAAATCAGCCAATTTAGAAAGCAACTGGCGATTTTTTAAATAGATAATTATGCCCCTGTTTCTTCAGCCATTTTGGAATGTACTTTAAACTTTAGATAGAGAGAGGAAACTCACTGTACCATCAGCTGTATATGTTTAGATCCTGTGGTTCTAACTCAGCAAGTGACAGCAAAGAAAGGTCTCCACGTGAGACACTTTCCTCCAGAAGTAAATGCAGCCCAAGCTTTGGCTGTTTTAAACAGCACTTTTTGAATCAACAGAGAAAACTCTGTCCCTCTCCATGCTGTCGATACTGTGGTGTTTCTGACAGACTACAGGCAGGTTTGATTAACTGGCAGTCAAAGCTCTCTGTGGGTGGATATCTCCAAATGTTTCCAGGAACGAGCAAATCAACATCAAGGCAGCACGAAGACACTTGAATCTGAATCCTCCTTTGCCAGCTTGACAATGAAGCTGGGAATCTGAATTAATTAAAAGAACTGTTTGACATTTTGGGAAATTTGATTATCTGCGTTCCTGCAAATCTTGAGCCTCAGATAAAAAGACGAGTCTAATATCGGTCTGGTAAATACAAGGCTACAGCCAGCAGTTGGTTAGCTTAGCTTAGCATGAAGACTGGAGGAAGAGACAGTGCGTGGGTAGGAAACAGTCGTAGCATAACTCCTTTGTAAAAAGTTCATACACACCAGTTTCATGTGTTTATTAGTGAACTTTAGAGGTGCTGGTGGACACGTTTAGGCAGCTTTCCACTGCAGGAACTCAGGGAAGGCACAAGGTAGCGGGAATGCTCATAGGAACGGGTCTGGCAGAGGCCTTTTCAGGATTTCTGCTTCCGTTGTGCTGAAGAATCTGACAGCTTTGATGGTGATGTTAGCTCTGAGAGCACCAAAAGGAGTTCCTAGATGTCACAGTGGAGGGTTTGTTATGTTAGTCGATAAGGTGAATTTCATACTGAAGATGGCGATTTTTGAGAAAATGAAACTGCCACTTGATGAGGCCAAGAATGCAGAAAAAAAATGATGCTTGTCTTCTCTGACTTTAACCAATCAGCGTTGAGACCCACGTAGTGGATTTTCAGTTTTTCATCCCTGAATGAGGTTCTACATTACAGTTCTTGCAGTTGGAACAAAGATTTGCGCCTCCCTTAAATGGTTTGCAAGTTCCTGCAGCACAAAACAGTCTTTTGTTCCCAGTGGATGGAGTCACGCTGGTTCATTCTTGCCTTCTGTCTTTATGCTAAGCTAACTGGCTGCTGGCTGTCGCTGCATGTAACACTGGTATTTGTCTTTTACCTGACTCTCGGCAAGAGAGCAATTTATTTATTTACAAAAAAATATGCATTAAAGTACTTTTAAGTGAGGACAGCAACATTGCTTCACTTGGCCTCAGTAACTCTAAGATGTTAAATTGTCTTTTAGCAGACTTGCATTGAGAAGCGGAGGAATTTAAAACTATCTGATAGCTTTCAGAGTGGGCTTGTTATTCAAGCAAGTTGACAGAGTTAGAAGACAGAGGTTGCCATGCACGATGAAAAAAGCTTCTTGGACATATAATGTCTTATAGGTTTTACACATGAGCAGTCTTCAGAAGTGACTATGATACTCAGTCAATTCAAGGTTTTCTTTTAGTGCAATTCAAACATCTACACAATGCAACATCAACATGGTAAATTAGCAATGATCTGCCATCCAAACTCAAACAGCGCATATGTGGTTCTTTGAAAACTGGACTTTGTATGGGTCTCTGTTTCATCTCTTATCAGAATACAGTGTTTGAAGATTTACCGATTTCTCCACTGAGTGTGTGGGCTGTCTGGCCTTTCACATTTCAATTCATTAAGCAGATGAAAAGAGAGCACCAACACAGAGTTAAACACAAAGTCACTTTATTAAGCTTGGGGGCAGGTGGAGCATCTGAATGTGGGGATCTTTCCTGATCACGATATCTTTTTCAAATGGCTCTGTCCAGGAAGAGAACACAGAGGAGAGGGAATGAAAGTGTCTCCAAATAACGACGTCCAGGTATTTGATGAGCCAGGCGATCCGACAGAGGCAGCTCCAGTAAAGCCACACATCAAAAGTCATACTTTTAATTTTTTTTAAAAAATCAAGAAAAAACATGAGCCCCTGGAGGCTTTAAAAGTACACACCACTTCACCAGCGCCAGCAATTTGCGGGGTATGTAGCGTTCCCACTGTCTGTTTGGGTTAGAAGTCACTTGACACACAGTGAAACATTAATTTTCCTCCAAATTAACTAGAAGTTGAAAAGTAAAGGGGATGCAGCTCACCTCTGGCTGTGATGCCAGATGAGGCACGGATCAGCCGGGTAACTTATCCTCCTCTGCAGTCTTTGCTTTGACAAATTGGTCTGTCTGTAGGGTTGAAAATGTTCTTGTGTGTATGTGGGCGACTTTCAAAATGACTGTTCATGTCTGTGTAAGTCATCTCTTACATGTCCTTATGATATATTTTGTTTTTATCATTAAGTCATTTGAAATACTAAGCACTGTGGACACTCGTGTTTTTGATGCCATGGTATGGACACGATGCTCTGACAAAATTAAGAGCCAATATATATATATATCTATATATATTCTTTTTTATCTAACTCCAGCAGAAACATTAGAGACACGGTGCAGAAAAGAAAAGGAAGCATCTAGAAAATGAATGACAAAAAAAATGACGTTACACTAAACATTTTGACAGCCCGGCCGACTGTTTGAGGGCAAGTACCAGCAAATTCAGTGCTGGAAGGTCACAACAGCAGCCTGACTGGCAGTCTGTCGGAAACACACTCTATCCAACAAGGACAGTCTTCCTCACACAGACAGCTATAATCCGTGAATACAGGTTATCAAATCGGGCTTCACAAGTGTCAGAAGTAGACATTTCTCAATCAAAGATAGTTGTGGGGCTTAGTCATATCCCTTTCCAATATTTGTTGGTGCCTCTCAATAACACAAATACTCATCTCTCTGTCATTTCTTCATTCCGATGTGTCTGTTTGGGCCATTTGGTTTAGCAGAAGTGTTCCTTTAGTAACAGTCCAAAATTCCCTGCTGTCCTTCTACGCATCTCCTCCTTCTCTTCACCAAAGGTTAGTTAGTAAACCACCTGATCACCAGTGTTCATGCAGTAAAGGTTCATCATAACTTGACCTGCGGTCGACTCTGCCCTACCCAAGTTTTGTGAGTTCAGAGTCCCGCTCTTCTTTGCTGCAGGGAAGAGTGGCTGCCCTCGGGGACTGAACCTTGCCGATTTCCTCAAGGGCACTGGCCAGAGAGTCCAGGTCCCCCGAGTCCTGGTGCTGAGCTTCCCACAAACTCAGAATCACTGACGACGGGCTCTCCTGACATGCAAAGTAGCACAGGTTCCTAGAGGCCAGGGAAAATGGAATATTTTAATAATAGAGCACATCACATGGCAATGAGTAACAAAGAAGTGATTCAGTAATGAAGTAATGGCTTTGCAGTCATTATGGTAGAGAGGTTATTGCAAAAACATTTTTAAAGAGGGAATTATGTGATTCAGTATCACACTTAAATACATTTGGATTCACAAGAGGCAAGATGAAAAAGAATGGTCAAAATCAAAGCAGCGGATGATATTATGTGCTGACTTTAGTCCTTGGAATGGAGATGTGGACTTTGTAATACTCAATATTATCTTTTGTTAGACCTTCTCTGCCTTTTAAATATTCACTTCTTTCAAGCTCAACATCTCCAGTTTGGTTTGTAATGCAGACTCTCTGTTTAATGTCATAACAACTTTGAAAGGCATGTTATCTTTTAAAAAACCACCAAATTACACCATTTATCAGAGCCAGAAACTATAAAAACAGAAAGAATAATCAGACTGAGAACTATTCATCTGTGTAGTTCCATCTGGAAAATTAAGCAAATCTATCCTTAAAACATGACTATTCATCGAAATCACTTTATCCTGCATGTCTCATTTTAAAATTTGCCAAAGACAAACTGTGTGCTCAGAATAGATTCTGTAAAAAAGAAAAACGTTTGCCCTCTTCGACACAACTGTGAAGCTATTAGTCATTCAGCTGCGACCAACAGTCACATGGAAAAAATTAAGAGACAGCTCAACTGGGCTGAACTGCAGGCTGTGTTCACACGGAGCAGATAGGAGGCAAGTACGGAAACAAATGATAAATGTATGTTGTAAAGCATCTGTAGTATGTAGAGTCACCCGTATTGTCCAGGATCAGTGACATCTGTAGACACTGGGGAAAATGATGCTCATGTCAACCATTTAAATTGTTTATACAATAAATAATCCAAAAAACATTTACTTTTTTCTCTTTAATGATTTATGGCATCAGAACTGTGTCACACTGCACAACACATTTCTGAGTTCTCTTGACTTTGAGCCACAGTGGTGCTGTTTCTAAAGAGGTGCAGGACTTTGTATTGCAGTGAAAAATGAGGCCACAGTGACTAAAAATGATGTTAAAAAACAATCAAATGCTGTTCAGAGGGTTAAAACTAAGATGAAGCTAGAAGCCCAGCTGTTTCACCCACTGAGCAGTGGATCTTTTCATATATAACCTGACCTTCACCTGTAGTATCAGAGGACTGGCCCTTTATCATACACTATACGTGGAGGATATTTCACCAGGGGTTAAACTGGGTTGCAGCCGACTGCAGCTGAACTCTACCTCCTGATATCCAAAACGCGCCCTGCTGGAGCTCACAGCATGACCACCTCACACACAACTCTTGAAATGTGCTTTCAGACGCTGTGTCATGCTGAACAAACGAATGCAGACTGTTGCCTTCTTTCCTTTGACTCCATCAAACAGCAGTAGCATCACACATCAGCAGGATCGATACGATCTCCAAACTGAGAGAGAGGCTGCGTGTGCGATTTACGCACCTGGCACAGCAGGTGACTTCAGTGATTATTTCAACCTTTCCTTATCAAGCTAACTGCTTCTCTCCCAGAAAACAGCTGCTGCACAGATTCACAGTTTCTACAGTGAAATCATTAAGTCGAGCTCAGAATGGATCCAGCACCATCGCAGCTGTTGATATGTTTTTATTTTCAGGAAATATCGTTTCCTCTGGACAATTTCTTCGGATGTGTGAAGTGGATGGAACATTTTCAGTTTTGCTGTTTGTATTAAATTGCGGCAGTACTGCCAGCATGAACTGATGTAATCACTTGAGTGAATAAAACATAAAGCAGCAGACAGTCAGCCTATGGAGACAGAAATGTATTAATATCAGCCTATAAGTTACTGTAGATAGTTTAGTTGGGAGATAAGAGATGTCTATTTTTATGTATGGCAGGAATGTCAATGTTCATAGTTATTAAAATGCTCATCCACTGTAGTGTATTTAAATGTAGCTCTATATACTGTATTATTACTCCTTTGGTACGCCACACTGCCTCCGGTTCACTGTTATCTTTTGTTCACCAAAAGTGACAGAGAGCATACAAATAGAAGAAAAACAAAACCGAGGCTGGTCTGGTTTCTCCCAAGTGGAATCTGGCTGATTAGACAGTTCGATTGGAGGGAGAGTGAGATTTGAGACATCTGACTCTGAAATACCACCAAATACAACAGAAGGGAAGAGAATTTAATTTGTGGTACAACATAAAAAAATAAAAAAAAACTTTCAGAATTTTTTGAGCCATTGTTGCTCAGTAATACAACACAATGTGTAGAGTTTAAACTAGAACTGCTTTTTACTGAAGAAATCAATATTTCTAATGTAGGCAGTCTGACCTGTGGCTCCTGACTGCCTTGGAGAAAGGCACCTCGTCGTCACAAAACCCAATTTAACCTCTGTGTTATACCTTTTTTTTAAATAATGTATTAATTCCTGAATATTTAAGGCTCACTTTAAAGCTCAGCCAACATCTTGAAATGTATCTACTCTTTGGCATCAAGAAAAAAAAATCCAGAGTCTATGAATCTGCAAGTTAAACTGCTGTTTGTACTTCACAGCAAGTGTGTGGGAGGTTTCAAGTTTCCACATCACACCTTCAAAGTCGATGTGCTGTCACAAATTTAAGCTTGCATGTGCTGGTGTTAAACTCAGATTTAAGGTGAGAGCAGACACTTTCTCCTCCAGCAGATGAATGTGGAAAACAGCCTCCAAGTGTCAAAAGCTCTGCTCACACATCATTCTGCACCGTGAAGGTCAAGCATCTAATAAAGTGACAATAAGCAAAACATTCTGAGCAAAGTGGGACTTTAAAAAAAATCACTATTATTCCAAGAATTCGAAAAACGCTAATTGAAAAAATTCTTCTTCTTTTATTTATTTTTTTAATGAAATCACTTGATCTGACAAATTAAAATCTGCAAAGCTCAATTAAGTTGGGTTCCAAGGCGGAAAATACCAGCTGTACAGTAAAGCTAAAATATAATTGTGCTGTGGTTTATTGAATCCAAGTAAAATTTCATTTCCGCTGACTTCCTTCCCCTGCTGTTGTAATAACAGCGATCCAACAGAGTGCACTGTTTCTTTACAATGGGATTTCCTTTGTTGCCTTCTGTTCCCTTTCCCTCTCTACGCCACTTTCCCTCCTCGGTATGATGATGTTCCCACACACTCAGAGAAATAATTACAAAAATCAGCTTAACGAAGTAGAGATATTTCCATTACATGCTTCTTGGTGTGTTCGGCTGGGTTGAAAAAGCTCTGAAATCCTTTCCCATTTCTCAGTCACAGATGTTTGTTTTCAGACTCGGTCGGAGCGAAATTCCTTAATCACATAGTTTCCGTCATAGTTTCTTAGTTAACTTTTTCCTCTCATGTTTCTCCAACTGGAAAGGCAGAGCACAGTCACATTCTGGGCTTTTTCCCTTAATTTCTTGATTGAGCTAAATGCACAGATCTGAGAGTCTTCATGGCTATAAGCACTTGATTATTGACTTCTTCTGAAGCACAAACAGAAATCTCCCTATCACCAAACAACTAAAATCCTCCACAGCCTACGCAGAGGCTGACCTGGAACAACCTCCACAGAGGTTAGCAGGGGTTGGAGGATGCAGCACATGCAGAGAAGTCGCTAATGAGAAGTGCTAACATGAACACATTTTCTTGCCAGAGGCGGGCCTGTCAGCAGTCACAGACCTTCCTTCAGATTTCTGCAAAACACGGCATCGCTTCTCTCCGGTTACCGTGCTAAAGCTGCCCCCTTACATCTCGCTCCTCTCGCTCTCGCTCTCTCTGTGCATGTGATTTTTAGATCTATAATAGAATCAGTATTGTGGCATGTTACCGTAGGCTGGCTGGTGATGGAAGATCGTGGCTGACATGGTGCCTAAATTCCAGATTAAAAATAGCATTCAAAGTTGCCACAGTGTTTACATCGTGGAGAAAACATACAGCGTTTTTGCTCTCGGGTCATTATCACCTAAAACAAAGCACATTCAAAGATGACTCAGCAATATGTAAATGTCAACTGAAGAATGAGAATGACGTGTAGGTTTCAGAGTGCTATAACTCAGACCTGTCTATGTGGAGCTTCTGAGCCAAGAGCTGCCAGTCCTTCCCATTGGCGTTAGCGGTGTCAAAGGTGGCACTGATCCGCTGACGGATGGACAGGGGGATTTTAAAGGCCCTTGACCCTGTCTGAGAGGTGATGGTACAGTCCGACTGAGTGAAAAAAGGAACCACTCCCTTTTCATTCTAGCAGGAAGAAAGACAGACAGACAGACAGACAGACAGAGATGTCTCAGGGTGATCTTGATACTGCAGCTGAAATTCTCCTCATCTCAACATGAAGAACAAGGACAAGGACTTATCAAGACAATTTGCAATCTATACATGAAAAGCTCCCTGAGAGGCTCATTAAGCAAGCTCTTAAATCAAATCAAGAGTTATTCAGTGTAATAAAAGAACCTATTAACAGGCCGCATGACTGCCCACGCAGTGAGCTAACACTGTCGCTTTCTAGGAGTGCTACTCACCTCCACTACAGACGTATAGACCTGGAGTATCTGCTCCTCGCCTGTGACCTGTCGGATGCTGATCTTGCAGGAGAGCTGAGACGAGGAGTGGCTGTATCGCTCCAAAGAGAAGGCACACTGCAGGGGACGCTGGTTACTGGCCCACACCTGAGAAAAGGAGAACTCCTGCCGGGCGAGGACACACGGAGGGCGGACAGGATGAACATAATGATGAAGGGATTAAGACTGGGAGACAACACACTCATTTAATCCCTGCTGACATTTGTTATTTGAATCCTGCTTTGCCACCCACTTTGTTGTTTACATGATAAATTAAGACTGAATGAGTAGCCTCTTTAGCCAATCAATGGTGTTAGCTAATCAAGAAGTTTACCAACCTCAGAGCAGCAGGTGTAAGAGCCCTTGGGATGAAAATGGAGCCTGTTAAGTATCTGTAAGAGCTCTTTTACACTACGTCCTACAGCATGAATAGTCGTATATGTTATAATTAGTGTGATAAAAGTCCACAGTAACAGCAAAAATAGTCAGACAGTGCTCAGCATTAACACTCTAAAGCCCCAAAACCACCAGTGGTTTTAACTGCATGTTATCAGAATGTATTAGATTTAAAAAAAAAAATAAAAAAAAAGTTTTTCTTCTTTCTGATAGTTCTCATCTGTGACATCCAGCCATCCATCATCTATACACCACTTAATCCTCACTGGGGTTGCGGGGGCACTGGAGTCTATCCCAGCTGATTTAGAGTGAAGACAGGGGACACCCTGGACAGGTCACCAGTCTATCACAGGGCTACACTTAGAGACAGACAACCAAGCACACTCACATTCACACCTACGGACAATTTAGAATCACCAATTAACCTCAACATGTTTTTGGACCTTGTGGGAGGAAGCCAGAGAACCCAGAGAGAACCCATGCTGCCTGGGTGTCCTCACTGGGATGCGAACCGGCGACCTTCTTGCTGCGAGGCAACGGTGCTAACCACCGAGCCACCTTGCAGCCTGTGGCATGCAACACATTAAAAAACACAACCAAAACTAAGTGTAAAAATGTAAAATTTTCACAAAATGAATATTCTATGTGTCAAAAATAAACTCTTTGCTGTGGCCTGAATTTATATAAAAAAAAAAACCTAAATGTTCTCCTGGGTGCAACTGTGAAGCTATGACTGACTCGGCTGCATCGCGTTACAAAAATTCAAGGACTATTTGGCTGAACTGAGCTGAACTGCAGGCTATGTTTACATAGGGAATCTGGTGACCGACTTGGCCGGTCTAAGTTGTCACTGATAAAAGCTTTGCTTTCACTGGGAGTGTTTTTAAGGTCATTGTCTTGTTTTAGGATAAAGGTTCAGCCAATGAGACTTGAGGAAGTGCTTTGCACTTAACCAGACAAACAAAATGTGTTTGTACACTCAGGAATTCATCCTGCAGCTGCCATCATCTGTAGAATCAGTAGAGATGAATGGGGCAGCTCCAGAAGCAGCCATTTATGTTGTTTTCAGTATTTCATAGCTCATTATTTTCACAGAGCACACAGGAGACAAATACAGAAACAAATTAAAACTCTAAGTAGTAAAATATCTACAGTGTGTATGTAGAGTTTATTGTTTTTCCCCCAGTATTGGTAACATCCGTGGTGAGTTGGACAAATTTTGTACATGGTGATTCCTAATTAAATAAAGAAGAAAAAAAAAAGTCAAATAGAAAGTCAAAGAAAATAAATTTCTTTATCTATGTATTTATTTGCTTAAATTTTGTATTTCCTACGACCTTGACTTTATAACGTTATTATACTATAGAGAAGATGTGTGTGTGTGTTCTCTCTAATTCTAGCCATGGCTGTGTTGTTTCTGTAGAGGTGCAGGACTTTATATTACTGTGAAATTGAGCCCACCATAAGTAAAAATGTGACAGAAGCAAATAAAAAATAAATAAAAATAAAAAAAGCCCAGAAACAGCTTGGAGTTTGGAGGGTTAATTTACTGTTTCATAGTCATATTTACCCATTTGTTGGCTTGTTTGCTTTTATTTTCTGTATTTTTATACTGCAACTATGAAGCTTATAAATACCAGTGTGTTAGATCAGGAACTGTAATGTGATTATGGAATTAGGGCAGAGATGCCTCAATTTATCCACTTTCCACAACATTTTGCATAAATGTTTTCTGTTAAAAACCAAACGTATCAGCGCCTTGGAGCGAATGCAATCTAGAAGGCCTCTTTCAACTTCCATTTCTAACTACTGTGTGACCCAGACAGCGGTGCAGTGAGATCAGGTCAAACACAGTGTTTTACAGATGAATCATCCTCTCTTCAGATCCATCAGACAAGAGGACAGCTACTTATAAAAGCCTCCTTTAGGTGAGAGGAGTGTCTGAATGAAAGCCTATAGTCATGTTCCCTGTGGGATCCTCACATACTGTTTCTTTCCTCTCTAAGAAATGCATGTTGGTATTCTGGAGGCATTATGGTGGGCTAATTCTGCTAATAGGATGTCACTGGTGGGATAAACATCACAGGGTAGAGCAGAACATGCAGCATGTAGACCCCTAGGAAGATAACTATGATATGTGTGTGTGTGTGTGCGCCTGCCTGGCAGTCATAATTAATTTTCTAAGAGTGTGTGTGCGGGTGAGATAGCTAGCCTTAGTGATCTCCTGCTGTGCCCTTGGTGCTGTCCTTTGGCTTTGATGTGACCAAGTTAAAGAAAAAAAAAAGAAAAAGAAAAAAGCAGAGAGACTAATGGAGGACTGAAGGAAGCTGAGAAGATGAAGGCGCACAGCTTCTCTCCAGGTCCATGACTGTGACAGAGCCAGGCTCCATTTAAATCCAGATGCACATACAGTAAACACACTTGCTGCGTTAAATTCTTTTACGTGCGATGACAGAAAGTCCCAGAAACCGCCTACCTGGCAGGTGGTGAAAGGCTTGATGCTCCAGAGTAACTGTGGGACGTCCTGGATGGACACCTGGAGGCTGAAAGTGTTCCCCCGAAACAGCATAATTTTAGGCTCCTCCAGCAGCCGTCCGCCCCTGCTGCGCTCGCCCACTGCCACCTCCTGATAAGGAAAGGAGTGGGTTGTGTTTTCCGGGGGTGGGGCAGGGGTTAGAAAAGCACAGAGAAAAGGTCGATATTTTATGTGGTTGACAGACCTAGTGTGTCAAGAAAAGATTCAAGTACAGCATACAGTTTTTCACGTCCAAGAAAATGCTTCAGTTGTTTGATAATTCACAAACGTATAATAAATGTGTATCCTCAAAGACAAATCTGACTCATTAAAATGGATTTGTAAGGATGAACAGTCAAATTAATAAAGAAAGAGTCAAAGAAATTGAAAACTTCTGAAACACTTAGTTGATTAATTAAATTAAACGCCAACTGCTTTCAGCTCCTTAATCGTTTTCCTTAATACATTACTTTCTGACAGCAAACTCTTGGGTTTCGACTGTTGGTTGGACAAAACAATCTGCAGATGTGATGTCAAAAGGAGACAAAACACAAAAGCAAGTGAACACAAGAAGCTTTCAGTTATATGTGCTCTTCTTATGCACTGTGAGAGCCTTGATTCTTATCTTTGTGCATTTGGAGAAACACCGTGACCATGAATGTAAAAACATCGTTTGTAGGTTTTCAAACTGCACCCAGAGTGACGGGGTCCTAAAAATCCACAAAAGTACCCACAAAAAAGACAGAATTTCACAATGCTATAGACAAAAACAATAATATATTGTGTCCTACAATATAAAAGTAAGTAGTGAAATTGTGTAGTCTCTGTTTTTTCACATGTTAAAAGTTGATAGATGGGTGCGAAGGAAAATCGAAGTGATAAAGGCTGGAACACACAGCCCTTTGAGGCAGTGACAACATCAATATGATTCACTGACGGAAGTAAAAGTTTCGTATCTTCTTTGGAAATGTTTTTTCAGGCCTTCAAAGCAACTGCCTTCAGCTGATGTTTGTTACGGGGCTCTCTGTCTTCAATCTCCTTTTCAGCAGCTAAAATGCTCAACAGGGTTTAAATCTGGTGACCGACTTGGCCGGTCTAAGTTGTCACTGATAAAAGCTTTGCTTTCACTGGGAGTGTTTTTTAGGGTCATTGTCTTTTTGCAGGATAAAGGTTCAGCCAATGAGACTCGAGGAAGTACTTTGCACATAACCACACAAACAAAATGTGTTTGTACACTCAGGAATTCATCCTGCAGCTGCCATCATCTATAGAATCAGTAAAGATGAGTGGGGCAGCTCCAGAAGCAGCCACACATGGCAAGCTGTTCTAACATTTAATAGCTGAGTGCAACTATCTAGAGTTCATATAAATGTCATTCTGAGTCGTCGTAGCTACACTGTGACTAGTCAGTCGGTTTCTATTCCAGATATAAATGTCATTCAGACAAGGTAAATCAATACTTAGGAGTTATCTGTAGTTCAGTTTGGACCAGTCAAAAGATAACTGCAGACATGAGCAGCAGCCTTGTGACCAAATTGTTGTGCTGCTCACTCAAGGTTTCTCATTAGATACTGGTCGAACCAAACATTTGGACGGTGCCAGCAGAAGCAGTGGTGGATGGAGTGGTGAATAAGACCATTAGAATATGCCACAAGAAGAGGAAGAACTTATCAGCAAGAAGTTTGTGGAAAACAAGAGTTCATCAGAGGCTTGTTGTTGAATTAACTAGAAGGCTGCAGTAAAGCCATTTGTCATTTATGGTTACGACTGCAGCACCATAGTATGTTTAAAAAGCAACTGAACTCTGCCTCCTGCTCGCTTCTGACGTTACTACAGATATCAGCAACGTTTTTTCACCCAATCAAACCTCTAATTCAAGACATGTGTAATTACATTTTTAACATTTACATCATTTTGACAGCTTAAAAGTAAAGTGAAAATATCTAAAGAGGGCAATTTAAACATCTTGAATTGAGAGGAATTACTATTATCTTAAACTAGAATTAGGACTAATCTGTAATTTACTTTAGGCATTTGAACTGGAGTTAATATTTGTCATAAATCAGCTGCAGAAATCTGCAGTGTGCATTGTAGATATCTGCAGATGAGCTGCACATATCTGCCATAAGAAATCCCACATACAGCTATAGCAAGAGTGAAGAATGACATTGTGGATATCTGAAGGGTTCTTTTGAGTGAGAATTGAATTACAAATCTCTGCGATACATATCCTCCTCCACGGTTCTCTGATGAGGTGGACTGGCTCATGTCTTTCTCTACCTTTGGTCTTTCCATCACACTGGTTGAGGTTATTTTTGGTCTGGATCTTTGTGTCTTTGTGTGTTTGTCATATTCTGTTGCAGCCTTTGGATCCTTGCTGCTGATAAGAGGTGTCCATCGTGTAGTATAGCCTCTGTAATGCTGCTTTCAAAGCCCTTTACAAACTGTGGATTGTGACACTTTCATATGTGCACCCTCTAGACTGGTGCTGATGTCAGTGACTGCTGGAGCTCTTCTTCACAGCTCTACAGATTTTTCTGTCATCAGCTGCAGTTTCTTTTTTCTTTTTCTGCGAGCATCCTGTCCTGTGTTTATTTTGAAGTCCACCAGTGGTTTCATTTTTCTTAAGAACTTTCCACACTCGACGTATCACAGGAATGGTTCTTCAGGATTTTTTTTTTGTTTTCTGTTTTTTACAGATGAGCTGGTTTTCTGTCATAGTCAGTTCTCTGGTGTTCACGTCAGTGTAAGCCTCCTGGCTTCAAATGCAATCTCAAAAGACAGACTGAAATGCAGGCTAGACACCCGCTTCCCTTTTATGTGTGAACAACCATGCAAAGGAAACACCTGGGCAATGAGTAACACCTGTCAGTCATTTACCAACTTTTGCACATCTGAAAAACCAGAACTAAACGCTAAAATGGCTTTTTGTATAAGACTACAAAATGTATGTGCATTTAAATAGCCTTAAGCAAGATCTAAACACAAGCCTCCACTTTTTTCTCATTGTTGTGTTTTGATCTCACATTGAAATTCTTAAGCCTCTGAACCCCAAAACCACTGGCGGGTTTGAAAGGCATGTTCCTACCATTTATCAGAGCCAGAAATGAGAAACACGGAAAAAATCTTCTGATTTTCGAATTTCCAACAGCGTTTCTAATCTTCTGTGATGTACGGTTCTGTCTCAAATCTAAATCAAAGCTTAATTTTTTTTTTCTCTCAAAAATCCATTATTCTACACGTCTCATTTAAAAATATCTTTAAAAAAACGTGTTTGCTTTAACCAGAGTCTGCAAAAAAAAGAAAATAAATTGCATCCTAATTGTATCTGTAAAGACATGACTAAACAAAGTGTGACCAACAGTCACAACAAAAAAATTCAAGGACTTTTTGCCTAAACTGGGCTGAACTGCTGGTTGTGTATACACAGTGCAGTCGGAGACGAGTACAGTTAGGGAATGAATTAAAAATACAAAATAAAATATCCATAAATCCATAAAGTCTGTTTGTGTCAATTCCGACTGAATTTAGTGAATGTGCTGTTGTACGGTCTCAGATGTTGTTCAGAGTTTTATTTGTTGTTTGGGATCCAAAACCAAGTTATGTGCAGTATTTTGGCTAAATTTGTGTTTTTTTCAGAAAAGGAAGTTTTTATATGTTCATCCTCAAAAAACATCGCACCTGGGAAACCAATGGATTCAATATCTGTGTGAATAAACTCCCAGAACACTGACATGTGATGAGGACACTGACAAAATTGTCTCTGATGTTGGAAAAACTGAAACCTTGGCTTGCCATACTTGCCACACATTAAATTCTACTGATGCTAGAGGGTTTACAGGTTGGTGTAATGCCAACCAGACACTTTTTTCTAGGATGAAATTAGATTACAACTCTATATATAAACACTTACATTAGCTTTCTGGGGCCCCAATACCACTGTCATTTGAAAATATTGCAGGTTTTCCATTTTCAGAAACCAATAATTAAAAATTTGGCTTTTCAACAATTTATTCAATTGGATTGGCTAAAAACAATTTTGTCCTTACCAAATTTCAAATTATAGTATGTAGAGCCATTCATTTTTTCTACACTGTGGGTGACACTAGTGGGCACTTGGTATCTTGAATTTTCAGGAAAGTTAGGAAAAGGAGGACAATGCAAGACATACAGGCTGCCTTGACCCTGATCGATTCCTGCTTTAAGCTCTCAGAGGAAATATTTGTCATATGAAGCACAAATAAAAAATCAACAACCAGCAGACAAATGAGCAAAACACCATGTCTGACTGATGCAGAGGGGGAGTGAATTGGTTCCTGGCACCTACATCTAATTTCTCTTTGTCCATTTGAAATTCCTGCTCTTAAATAAATCCAAAAGTAAAGCAGGACGAGTGGCTGAAAGAAGCAACTATCAGCACCACCTCAGAAGAGCTGTTTGTGTGTGCTTCAGTGTATGTGTGTTTGTTTAATCACGGTAGCAAACAAGTTACTTTTATAAAATGTGTTTTTTTTGGCAGCAAAACCTTTAAAGAAAAAGAAATTTGTGTTTTTAAGTGTTCCCACACTGCAGTGAAACTTTCCACAAAGCACCACTTCAGAGCACAGCGATGAACTGGTGCTCCATCTCAGAATGCCTCAATTTAACGTGTTCAAATACTTGTCACATGGAATGCAATGCTGAAACATATTTAATTAACAGAGAGCAAATTAAATTACGGAAAGAAAGGGCAGAGAAGCAACCTTGGAGCATCTGTTGTCTTTGTAATTAAAAGTCCCTCTTTGTCTCCTAGTCATCAAGCATCTCCCAGTGGCAATGTTACTGAACAGGCAGATCTTCAGCGATGCACAAAAAACCAAGACAGCAATTCTTCCAGGCAAAAACACCAGCAACCCTGCTTTAAATGTGCAATTTAAATGTTATACCATCTAGTTTCATTGTATTGTATATCAGACATTTTTTGGAAGCAATAATGTTTCTAGTGTGGGTGGCAGCTGATGGTAGTTGTGGTCCAGAGTGAAATATCTCAACATGATGTTTCCCAGAGATCCTGCTGACTCTCATGATCCCTTGACTTTTCCTCTAGAAACATCATAAGGTTAATATAAATGGTTATGAGGGAAATGCTTTCACAACTAATGGGAACAGGTACTCATTACTTTACTTGTAACTCAGGACATCACTTATCAGAAGCCTACATCATAGTTCTGGAGGATAAAACGATAGTGACATGTACCGGTAACAGACACTCATCAATTGCAATATGAATCGCTGTTTGCCGAACTATTGAATAGTTTTACTTAAACCGCTCTAAAAGCAGATAAGGAAAATGTAAAGCTTCGATGCAACAACTCCAAGCCTCCTCCCTCATTGGCTCATAAACAGCCTGCTACATAATTTGCAAATGGAGCCCCTTCTCCATCTATCACTCGCCCCATTTGCTTCGTGCAGGTCTCCCAAGGTGTGCCAGTCTGTGGCTGCCCGACACTCTTATCACCCCCGTGCATGCCTTCCGCTGATGGCGGTGGTGGTCAACAGGGAACAGCTTCACGGTCAAAAAACACCCACAACCTTCTGTCCTTCACCACCTCCACATAAGTGATGCCCTCCTGGCCGCCTGCTCCAAGGGGCTGATGGACTTTCTGCCAGGTTGAGGACACACTTCTGGGTACCCAATGTTTATAAATTGCTTTGCACACTTTCTGTAACCTAAACCTAACAGTTTCTTTAAAGTGAGAAATTTTGAGTGTGTTTGGTTGCTGCGTGGAGGTTTTTGATATGATTTCCAATAGTGAAGGGGATTTTAAAAACAGTACCATGTAGCTATAGCAGAGGAGGAGAGAGGAGCTTTAACTGTGCAGCCAATGGTAGGTTTATACCGGCAGTCTACGTCCAATGAGTCAGACTAACCTCAAAGTCAACTTTACTTGCTTTCTTTATTCAATGTGTATGAGATCATTCCTTTACTTCATTTACCTTGATATGTGCCAATGTATTTCTCTTTGTTGTGTTCATACTTAAAGTGTCACCTGTCTGCCTTGAAAAATAAACTGGTTCATTCAAAGTTAAGTGTACTGTAGGTAAATTCAAAATAAACCTTTTCCATTGTCACTGATATCAAATGAAATTAAAATATTTAATTGTAATACATTTTTTAGCTGTAACTCCAAGCCCTAATTCATCAGGTCAAAATTTGAATATCCCCAACACCTTGGCATTTTCCCTGAAAACATAAATATAGAAAATTCCCCTTAGCTTCAGCTGTACCTAAATGCTAATGCTCTCAAACATAATGATGAATACATGAAATATTAACTGCTAAACATCAGCTTATAAGCATTTAGCTAAAGCACAGTCAAGCGCAGCCTCACAGATGGGCAGTGGTCTCCTAGTCTTTGTCACCACCTGATGTTAAGGGTTTATACTGGCCTGCACTGTCGACAGCTCCTTTTTGCCAGAATAAACGTGTATGAACTGTACTACGGATTTTCTTGGTGCTCACTCTTTTCATGTTACATACCTTCAGAGACCTTGTGATTTAGCTTTCATTTGTCATTATTCTTATTAGTAAGAATAGGAATAATGAGAATAAGAAAACAGATGAAAAGAAGCTGTGGCTGTGCATTTTTCAGCAGCTTGGAGGCGAGGACAGAGAGAGAGGCTGTTTGTTTCAGTAATGACAGTAGTACACTTCATTACTGAGAGAGCGAGAGCTTTTTACGAATCCAACCTCTGGTGAGGAAAAAGTACACCTTCATATTTCTGAGTGCTGTGGTTCATACATTAGTTAACTATTTTATTTTATATTTTACAAAGGCGAGAAGGAAAACCAAGTCGCTTGTGCGTGCCTCTAACAGAGGACTGACTGGTCACAACGGCTACATCTATCCAACAGACCGAACTGTAAATGAAACTTGAAGGCTACTGACAGATCAGACTATTTAATATAATATTTTTGTTGTATATACAGTATATATCTACCTTGTTTGTTTTTTTAATCTATGAGTGTTTTTGTGATTAAGGAGAAATGCTGCTAATTTTGACTCCTCACTCTATTACATTATAAATAAAGGCAGAGGTTATTATTTTTGGGTCACCCAGTGTCCTTCGGGCTCTCCTGTGCTGAGATCAGCAGTAAACTTGGTGCACTTGCAATGTTTGTCCCCAGACTGTGAGAAGGTGGTCCTTGCTTTCATATAATCCAGTACAGATGGCAGACCTTTCGTGCCGTAAACCATTTACGCTTGCACGACTCACATCATGTAGTGACAGAGTTAATTATTTTACTTCATGTGGAACAGTGTGGGAAGTGTGGCTTTATGGAGAGGGCAAGAAAAGTAGGATTTGTTTTTCTGCCTCTTTTGCACATAACAGTTTTTCCTGCTTTTCTTCTGTTGTGTACAACAGTCCCTTTCATGACATTATATAGAGGTGGAAATTATGAGTCATTTTGTTGATTCAAATCACTTTGTTCTGCTCGGGTCTACCATTCTTTGCCACTGAATATGTAGTTTTATTTCTCCAAAGCTAAGCGGGCTCATCACTGTTCAAATGCACTTCAATAAGTACGTCAGTAAGTGAGTACGTCACTGTTCAAAGGCACTTCAGTTTATACAACAGTAGGCGAATGAATCACAGTTCAAAAGCACTTCAGTGGGTGCGGCATTAAGCGAATGCATCACCGTTCATTCGTTCATCTGGTTTAGACTGCTTGTTAAGCACCACTTTCAGTCTGCTAGTTTAAGCTGTCACACTGAGTTCAGTCAAAAAAACAGTCTATACCCGCACTGCACATCAGGTTGATAACTGAAGCAGCCTATTATTTATGTCAGAGTGATCAGGTTATGATTGTATCTGGCTTTAAATAGGCTTTTAACAAGGAAGTAACATACTGTGTGTCACAGCTGAGCTGATATAAGTGCCGTCAGGAACGAAGTGGAGATCCATTGCAAAAGCTACTGATTTGGTCAGTGATCATCGTGATTAAAAAATGTCATTTCAATTTCAAGATTTGTTGACAGAGATTAACTCAAAAGCCCTTGACCATCATATATACAAGGACAAACAATATTTTTAAAATACTGATCAAAGTAAACATGAGAAATGTTCTCATTAGATGATAAATAATTCCTGGAAATCATTCTTCTCTGTATCTTTCTTCTGTCCTCATACCTGAAATGCATGGGGTGTGTCGTCCACACAGTAAACCCTGAGGGTGAAGCCCAGAGAGTTGCTGGTATCCGGACTACCAAACACAGCCAGCCTCAGCCGCTTGGCTGCCTCCTGGTTCAGCGGCTCCCCCACCAGGGCGTAGCGGCCCGGATGCTCCAACAGCACGTGGCACCTCTGGGCCTCCAGCAGACAGTAACACGATGTGCTCTCCTCGTCCACAGACATCACTTCCTTTGGAGGCAGAGACACATCAGGAGAGACTGGATTTAGACTGAACAAAAATATGAATGCAGCACGCAAATTGTCTTCTTGTCTGACATAGAGAGAAAGTTAAAAATTCATTTCTATTGCAGTGGTTACAAAAGGGTTAAATTTAGTCAACGACGCACAAAAAGGTTTTGAGCTGTACAACTGGGGGTAAATTCTTGATCACTGAGTTAATCTATAGCCTAGTTAGATTTGGCTTTAAAGGACAAAATCACATGTGAACAGTGACTATGAAAGGTTTACCTAAAATGCAGCTTTATTCAAATGACAAAATGCTACAGATGACAAGAGAAAGATGAGAAAAGGCCGTTGGATGCCGGCATGTCAGTTAGAGGTGTAGCCAGGCACGAATAATGATAATAATGATAATAATAATAGTAGGAAAAAGACAATAAGTAAAAAATAATTTGACCTAAATACTTCAGTATCTCCTGATAGGCGACAACTAGATAATCTGTCCTAGCTATAGTAACTGGTTGTCAAGCCTCTTACTGTTAGAGAGACAAGTACAACCGTGTTAGCAAGTAGAGAGCATTGTGGGAGTTTAGCGAGTAAAGACGCACCATGATAAAGACTTCTATGGGGCTTACTCATGTTGGACGAGTGAACAAGTGCTAAAAGAAATTAGAATTAACTAAGACAATGATCACAGCAGAACATCTGATGGTTTTTTAGTGGCGTTGTTCACGTTTTTCATGTTTCTGTGTGACAACAATAATAATAGGAACAGTCTTTGTTGATAGACACTTCTCAAAATTCAAGGTGCAAAGTGCTTTTTAATCTCTAAACACAACATGAAAACCAACGCAATGTTGAAAAAGGTAAAAATATTATTGAAAGAAATAGAAGACATTTCAAAGGAGATTAAAACTCTAATAATATCCTGAAAGGCTCTCCAATAAAACTATGTTTGAGGAAGAGACTTAAAAGAGGTCACTGACTCAGTCAACCTGATTTCCTTGGGCAGATTATTCCAGAGCTTGGGGGCCTCGACTACAAATACTCTTGCCCCTTTCGTTTTCAGAAAAAAGACCTCGAGCCGAAGATCTCAACGTACGCACTGGTGCGTAGGGTACTAAAGGTCAGAAATACAGCCAGAAGAGAGGCCATGAGGGCCTTAAAGGCAATCAGTAAAACCTTAAAATCCATCCTAAAACATGCTAGGAACCAAAGTAGAGAGGCTAAAACACGAGTAGTCATGATCTACCACGAAACTTGAGAGCCACCGTTTGTTCTGTATGGAATAGTTTCTGACTGCATGGTACCGCAGAAAAACAGACACATGATGTTCTGGATAATAGTGTAAACTTCAACGAGCACTACAGGACTTCAGGAGAGGGAGGACATTCCACAAACCAGCATCCAGAATCTCATTAACTCTACGAGTCACAGACGTTTGTAGTTATTGACTTGTGATTTCTGGTCTATGGTCCCACGAGATCTGTCTATTTCCAACACAGTGCGTATTTGGCTGTTTCATGACATCTACTCCACTGCAGAGAAGCTGCATGTTGGAACAACAGATACTTATTCCCCTTTAGTAAAATAACGGAATAGAATTAAACTAAATATCACATGCTGCTTTAATGTTGTTGTTATGTATAGTTCTGGTGCCGTGATCACATATTCTGAGATAAAAGTCGCTCATTCTAGAGTTTGCAAGTTAATCATGAGAACGTTTTAATATCAGGATGCTGTCTTGCTGAGGATTTTTATGATTATTATTATAGCTGCATGATTCTCGACATTACAGCCACCACCAAGAATCTGTTTGCAGAGAGAGAAAGCGGCTTTAACTTAATGATCAAACTAAGAACACCATTCAGCCTGTAATGGCCTGAGTAAGGCAACTCTTTACAAATTGACTGTTTGGGCAAGATCTATTACACTATTATTTTCTGTAGACAAATAGTCAAATGGAAGAATACAAATGGCCATGCAGTTAACCAACAAATCATTAGAGCCATGGATACAGCAATTTAAAGTTGGTACTGTTGTTAGGGATATTATTAAGACGCTTCACAGACAGTAACCTACAAAAGTTTCCTTCTCAGATAGGATGAGGAACTGTGCAAAGCTGAATGAGGGCCAAATGAATAATGACACATCTCGCTAAACAGATGGGGATTCAGTAACACTGACAAAACGGATTAGCAGGGTGCAGTTGTGTCCGATGGCCAATTGCTCTTCATCTCGTGCTCAATTCTCCCTAAATCACCTTTGAAACATAACTGTGACCCACAGGTCCCCTCTGCATATGGCCTAGCTGAGGCATATAAAGCAATGCAGGGTAATTTAGTGGCCCACAGCTTCCTAAACCTGCCCCATTAGCGCTGCAGCAGACATGAAGGATCTCCATGACATAGCCCATCCCCGTCAGGCAGTCGGGGAGAAATGATAGAGTCAAACTCCAGTGTACAAAAGTGGAGGCTTTAATGGGAATGGCACTGAGAGGCAGACAGACCGCAAGAGAGGAGGGGAGGGAGAAGGAAAGAGAGGAAGACAGAGTGGGAGAGAGACCTCCATCTCCCATTATATCACTAATTCTAGAGATTAGGTTTTGAGTAAGTATCCTTCCTGAGATAAAGGAGTCATTATTTCTCAGTGACAGAGACGGGTCATAGCGTAACATTTGGAGAATATCTCTTCTTTTCCCCCCGAACCTGGCTACGTCTTTCTGTCTGTCTTTCTCTCCTATTCTCTCCTCTCCGTTGACATATAGCGCCCATCGCTGATGGCTCTTTTGATAGTTCCCTTTTGTGCAACACGTCTGCTGGCAAATTACATCTGTGTAAATGTCACACGGAGTGAAAGGACCAGGCTGGTGGAGAGTCACAGACCCCCAAGGTCAGGCAAACTCTGTGGCTCCGTGGTTGCTCTGCCTCGATGAGGTCCCCAAAGCTTTTTGATGAGGTTAGTTAAACATTAAAAGAGCATCTTGGATGTGTCTACTCTGCCGAGAAAGCACGAGAAAATGAATAGAGGGTGTTTGGATTGAAGGCAGATGTCTGAGTGTTCCTCGGTGAGGCTGTGAAGTAGCTCTACAGGGCAGAGTTGAAGGACTTTTCAGAGGTGTTATTTTATGGGAAGTAGTAGATGTGAGAAAAAAATTTCACAGCGGCAATCACAGAAATAGCACCATAATGCATTTAGAGCAGTGAAGTCTTGAATCTTTTAAAAAGCAGACCAGTTTTTATCTCCTTTTGACCTCAGAGTGAGACTACTAGACTGGAGTGGGTACTTTAACCTTGTGGCAGTGTTTTACATTTAAATCAGTGCGCTTATAAGAACTTAAACTAAAACTTTCTTTCTTTTTTTTTAACTTGTTGCACTATAGATGATCTACTTTGGTTTGGTTAGTCACCATACCACATTTCCGTGTTTTATGTCTGGCTGGATCACACAACGTTTTAAGAAAATTGTGATTTTTTACCAGAAGATTTCACAGTTTACAAATATAGATACATAATGTTAAAGTAGTTGAATCTATTCAGTGGATAGTATATTCTTATATTTACATACATGCAAATAAAGAATTGTTATGTTTTTATCTCACTGGGATTTCAGTGGTCACAGAATAGAAACTGTTTTCAAGAAAAATTAAAATGACACATTATATTGTATTGCAGCTATCCAAAAAACAAAAAAGACATAAATCATAGGTGCAATGTGTAAAGATATGTTTGTTTCTTTGTCCCTGTAATGTAAATGCACTTGTTGTTTTTTTAATTTTGTAAAGACTCTCAATGTAGACCGTGCAGACAGATTCGTAAAAGAGTAACGCTTTAAAAATACCATCATTAAACTGGAAAAAAAACATGTTGTCAATGAATACTAAAAGCCGTCATTTGCATTTGGTCTGACATTTCTCTGGATGTAAGTCAGCATGAGGTAGAGCTTGAAAGGCTAAATTTTATGCAGAATGACAAATCTGAGCTGGCAACCCTGAAATCGGCTCCGTGCTTGCATGACTACACTGCAGGATGAAAATTTTCATCAAAGTAGGTCGTAGCAGTTTATCAGATTGTATTGATATTCTGGTCACTGGTGAGAGTTGTGTGTTTGTACTTGCTACAACTCTGCACTGATGCTAAAACAGAATGTTTGAACCTGTTAACCGCAGGTGAAGTGGAATACTAAATTGCTCACCTCCCACTTGTTGTCTTGAATTTGTCTTTTTAGCCGGATGGTCCAATTGTCAGCAGGAACTTCCGCACAATGTGCTATGGTCATGGCGATGGGACAGGACAGGTCAAGGCCGGGTGGGCCGTACATAACGGCGGCGCTCAAGAAGATCTCCGGCCCATCCTCGGACACAGCACTGCACACACAGAGGTAATGGGGCACACCGTTAATCAACATGTGTCATACAATTTAATCAATTTTTACTTCCATTATGTTATAGTTTGTTTATAACAAAATGAAAACAAGAATCTCACTACTAATGAATCACTGCTTAAGCAAGCATTTAGGGTGTGACCCTCGACTGTGAACAAAGTAAACTTAAATCCTCGGACACTCATAAGGAATCAATCCCTGACTAGCTGACACACAGACACACAGATAGAGGAAGATTAAAGCACCAAGACTAATGGACAGTGAGGCTGGGGAGGACAGGCTTTAGCACAGAGCGTGTAAGCTTTGTGGGTCGATGGAGCTTATGAAGCCTGCTCCGGCCAGCCTGGTGACAGATTAGCTGGGCCAAGCTGCTCTTGGCCAGGGGCCCAATCTTGGCTGGAAGCCCTGAAGACTGAGAGCAATCGATGGGACCACCATCAGTCATGCAGCAGGCCCGGCTGGACACCTCACATACACAGGACACGATATTGGTGCTGTTGTCACTGGAGTAGCATGGATATTTCTCAGCATCATTAATACAACTGCAGCGGGTACAGAGCCGGACACGCAGGAAAAGATGCATCACAAATATGTAAAGCGTGCGTGGACCTACACTTACGCACGAATGGAGGAAGAGAGTGAGCACGAGTTAGGCACTGAAAGTATAATTTTTATAGGTTACATTTCTCATGTTGACAGACGAACAAGCTGGACCACCTGATGCATATATAACTAAATCAATCGCTGTCTCCCAATTCCAGACTGCATACTAATTCTGAGCAGGCTTTTTGGGATGCAGTTTGAGTGATTTATTTTTATTTTTATTTATTTGTGTTTGAATCATCTGCAGCCTCTGGACAGGCAGACTTTTAAAGCAAATAAGAAAAAGAAAAAGCAGACAAAACAACAGCCTAGATGAATGAAAATCTTAAAATGACCACGTCAGGGAAGGATGAAAACTGATCAGAAATCAGACTTTCAAACACAAAATGCATTTAATGTGAGTATGCTGTTAATTGACAGTATTGTCCCACAGAGACGTTGGTGATGAAGTCCAAGATCAGGTCAGAAAAAATCAAAACATGGATTACATTTTTATTAAAAAAAAAAACAAAAAACAAAAACAAAACAATATACTTTCCTTGGTGAGAAAACTAACTGGCAGTGGCATTCACACACAGCAGCCCACTGCCCTCAATCAACACCTGTATCGCATTATTCATTACAAAATGTGAAAACCCCCCCAGTAATTCCTTAATGGTCTTCCAATTTAAACTTGCTGTTGGGTTAAAGAGGCATTCTGTGTTTTAAAAAATGGCAAAATTACATCATTTATCAGAATTAGAAATTGTAAAAACCAAAAGAATCAACAGTCCTTGAACTATTTAGCCTCTCAGTTGGAAAATGTAACCAAATCTAAACAAATATTTAATCACAATATTTGTATTTTACATGTCTCATTTAAAAATTCACCAACATTTAACTGTTTATAATATATAGATTCTGTGGGAAACATGAAATCCTTTACTTCTCTGTGCAGCTGAGCAGCTTCTGGGGCAAAGTTTTATGACAAAGATTTGGGGACTACTTGGCTGAACTGCAGGCTGTGTTTACACTGAGCAGAGAAAAAAAGTATTAAAACAAATAATTTAAGCAGTAAAAAATCTGTGACACTTTTGGGCATTTGGAAAAATGTTGATATTCATGTTGAGTTCAGGTTTTCCAATTTTTGTAAACTAAATAATGTATTCATTTGTAATGATTTATGGCACCATGACTTTGTTATAGAGCAAAAAAGACATTTTTAAATTCTCTCTTTAGACATGTGTCTGTGTACTGTTTCCATAGCGGTATGGGACTTGAAGCGAAAAATGAGTCCACAGTGAGTGAAAATGTGACAGGAACAACAAAATGCCCAGAAACTGCTTGTGGTTAAGAGTGTTTAACGAACTGCCAAAACAGTAAACTATAGGGGCCGCAGTTAGCAATTATTTTCACAATTAAGTGGCAAGTCCACATAAATGTAAAGACGATTCAGCACATCTGAGAGTGGGAAGCAAATGTGGGTACTTTTCTTTATCAACAAGAAGTGAGCTTATTTTCGAAAGATTTAAGGACAGAAGCAGCATCTCTACTGGAGCAGAATCTTTTTTAGTGCTTTTCCAGCCCTGCAGCAGTTACCTGTAAGATGCATGACGATTGTTTTATGAATAAGGTGGAGGTGGGAAGGTGAGGAGTGATATAAGAGCTTGTGTGTGTCTGCATGCTGAGAGGACAGTGTTCTCACGTGGCACGATACGTGGTCGAGCCAGTTCAGCTCCTCATCTTAACGGTTTCTGGTGCAGAGTGCTGTGTGGAACTTTATTTTTTTTATGATGCTGTTACCAATCACACTAAAAAATTAAAAGAGGTTATGATCCACTGTCTAAAAATAAAATCACACATCCAGGCAACACCTTGGCCCTGCAGCTGCACTTTTGTGCTAATCAGCCCCAGGCTCAGAGGAAACCAAGGTTACCTGCTGCTGAGACTATGGTAATTAGCCAGATTGCCTGTGAGCAAAGATTAAACATGGTTATTTAGCAACTCTGATTGTGTTTATGAGAACAAAGAAATATCACTCCAGTGTAGATAGATTGCAGTTATTAGTTAATCCTTGTCTCATATGGACACTACACATGTCATGCCTCTTTTAATGTTTTTACTGAAACACATCTCGTGTCATTTTTAATTTTTAATTTTATTTTGCTCAGACTGCACTTAAACTATATTTGGAGAATTGTTAGTGTTTGACGGTCTTTTTTTTGAAGCTCTCACAAGAGTTTAAAACGGGGCTGATGAATCTGAGTTAAAAGGGACACTTCATCCAGATTACAAACAAGTAACTATACAAATTTTGTTGGTGGTACTCTAAGCAATGAAACTTTATATGAAGATGTCTTTTCTGTCTCTGTTATATAATCCACAGAACATGATGTAAAATCACAGACAACACTTTCTATCAAAATACAGTCCAGATGAAAGCTTTTGACAGCCTATTCTTTTATTCCAAACTTCTCAAATGCTAATACTCAGCTCCTACGTATAGTTTGGAGATGTATAGCCATGCAGCAATTTATGCAACCCAAGCAGTCAGTAAAAATCCAACACAGTTTGTGCAGCTGCCTCTTGAGCCACAAAAATACTTTCTACAGTTGTTTCATATATGCGGTTACTCCCTGCTGTAACACCTGTAAACACCCTTTAATGCATTTGCTTCAGTAGAGTGCAAGTGTAAATAATGTGATTTAAAAATATGCATTTCATCTTGACCTATTCGAACCCTCAAGGTCTCGGGTATTTTTTGAAACGTACAAGTGAAAAAACATCCCCAAATTCAGTCGGTAACAGCTACACAACTGTGAGGACAAAATGAACAACCTTGGGCTGCATGAATAAGAGACGCTTGAGAGAACTTTGTAATATAATCGCACTTATTGTCCTCATTTCCAGGTCTGAGTGAGATTTAAAAACTAAAAATCAAACAAACTGTAAACTAGAGAGTAAACAGCTGCCTCATAATAACCAATGGTTTAATGACACTGATGCTGTTTGAACCTGTTCCGAAGTAATGCAACAGAAATAAAGCACAACAAACGTTACATCAATTTTAGTCATCGTAGGATCGGGTGGCCTCTTCGGTGAATGTGCCGCGCATGGCAACCTTTTGAAAAATAGCACTGGCTGCCTTTATGTAACAGATATGGCCAGCCCCCGCGTAGGGACCTCTAGAGTGGAAGGAGTTAAAGCTGAAGTCACTGTTTATACATGAATAATGGGTCTGATGGCGCTGTGTGATGTAAAAGATGTTGGCTGTAGTGGTGTACCCACAGAGATTTATCTCCAGGGCTCAACGATTTGTGGAAAATATAATAGAATTTGTGAACCATATGATGAAGCGCTACCACATGAGATCAAAGGGATGACTGGTGCACGAGCAGGATGTATGATTTTGTAAAACCACTGACACAACAATTTAAAAGTGCTGCAAAATGCATCAGATGCGGCAATTAGATATCGAAACTTTATGTCGGCTGAACCACAGCGTGCACGTCTCAACCCCCACAAGTTTCAATCAAATTAGTCCCAACATTTATATTCTAAATTACGGCCCTTGTGATTTTCTCATTGCTTTGTTTCAAATTGCCATTTTAAGTTGAAATTGATTAAGAGTGCAGCCCTATTTATCACCCGCTCTGCAGCTGCCCTCAGCTGTACTGAGCATTTTAGCATCTTTTAATCAGCTGTTACTGCTTTGGTTCACCATTCTCAGAAGCAGTAGGTAGAAGTTTTCAGTGACAAGCTTTAAAATCCCAGACAGACAAAATTAGCAGCAAACTGGTGAACAAATTGGAGCATTTAGCTGCTCAAGAAACATTTCCAGAGATACTTCCCAAAGGAGAAGGTGGCTTTGAGCTCACAGTGTCAGTGAATGTTTACAATATATTCATTACGTGGCCAAAAACACTCGGTGTCTGCTGGATGTGTAAATAGGCAAGTACTTACTCAACATTTTTTCTGTTTTTAAAAACACCCCAAACCTAATTAAGTGACAACTGAACCTAAATTTAAGGAGGATTTTGGGTTCAAGTGATGTAACAAAGTATTGCCACAAAATGAAGTTGGCAATTCCACATAAAACAGCCACGCGTCAAACTTCTAAACGGAAACGCTGGCTGTGGCAGGTATGACTGACACAACACAGAAGTAGTAGAGGAAGTCTGCAGAGTATGCTCCAAAAATGAGAATGATACTGCTCAGCTCATTCACTCAAACTTTTGTGAGTCACATCATATTAGGTGTATTTTGTCACACACCATGATTTTGTCCTTGGACAACCCACTGTCCCCTGCTGAGCGGGAGAAGATCACACACAAAACAACTCCGTGAAGCCCAGAGGATGGCCGAGAGCTCTTGTGAACACCTGAAACTGAGCCAGAGCTGATCGATTCCTATTCTTCGCAGAGGAAGGCATCGTTTTATGTAGATGGCCGAGGTTTGAATGGGAAGAAAGGATCCAATTTCTCCCCTGGACTCTGCGGCTGTCAGAAGATAGGCTTTGACTGACAGCTCAGTGGTGCGCGGCTCCTGCAGCTTCTTAAACGACCGCCAGAGAAGTAAACAGCATCAGGCTTATCAGAGCAAAGCAGGAGCTTGGAGGGCAACTGCTCGGCTGAATTGGGGAGACTTAAGGCAGGGAAGTGTGCAACCAGCCCACTAAGTGCGCTCTGAGCCACAGCCTATATGTGACCTTTGATATGCTTCCTTTCCCACATGACCCCAGGCACTTAATGTGTGGGCAGAAGTGAGGTGAGGGGAATTTCAGAGGACACTAAATGTCACGTTTGATTTTCCCTTGGATGTGGAAATCAAATTTCGCTGTAAAGCTCTGGCGGTTAGCCGTGTTGTTAGGATGATATCTCGCTAGCAGAGTTTCACACAGGAATACTGACACGTTGATACTGTCTGCTGTAAATCAAGAACATGCTCAAAACCTGACTTGTGGTTGTTGGATAGCTTTGGAGGCTGTGCTGCATCGGAGTCGAAGGTAGCTAGCAGTTCTTATCTATAATGCCTTTTACTCCTTGAGTAATAGCTTTGTGAAAACCTCGACGACAAAGTTACAGCAATAGACTGTAAGTTCTGAAGCGTATCGTGCCCTACCTCTGTTCATCTAACGAAAAACCAAATCTGTACCACCCATCATTATGACATTACAAATATCGCACCACTCTAACCGGTCACGATGGAAAAGGATATTGTCACAGTTATGTCTACACACACAAAACAGGCTACTAGAGTCTTGGAGTGTGTCTTCTTCTGCAGAGACAGTTGCTTAAGGCGGTAATGCAATCTGTCTAGAGCTGCCAATGTATTTGTGACACATCATGTCCTCCCCTGTAGCGTCTGCAAGATGAGCAAAGACTGCATGCTGGGTGGGAATATGCGCATCAGTATGTGTGTGCGTGTACAGTACATGCTGCTGCCGAGTCTCCAAAAGAGAGGGTCTGTGTTTATCTTTGCATGTTTGTTCAGCAGGAAGAAGAGACGACGATGACGTGGTTGGGAGAGGGATGAAAAATACGGTGTGACGTGCTGAAAGATTAAAAGAGAGCATTCTAAGAAGCAGACACCACCTCAGTGAGAGTTGCTCACCTGCTGTCCTCCTGGTTGATGCTCATGTACATTTCCCAGGTAGTGTCTTCTGCAATCCCCCCATGAGGCACCAACAGACTGATACCTGCAGAGAAGGAGGCATGCAAAAACTGATCAACACACAGCCAGACATGCACACACATGACACACACCTGCTCGGCTGTCGGCTGTCTTTACTGGAGGTGACAGTCAGAGAGGTGATGGCCCCAGAAAAAGGTGACGGAAGCAAGTCTCCAAGGGCCTTGTGAATCAATGCTGCCAGCAGTCTGTTTCTCACAAGCGCACACTAACACAGACTGTCTGCTTCCTCGGCACAAACACACACAAACTTACACCACATTCTACTGTATCATAAACAATTACTGCCAATGTAGCGGGAGATAAAGCCCCTCAAGGGACAGGATGATGAATGTAGGCCAAGAGAAATAGCTGCCTGAATAATGTAGTAGACCGAGCAGCACAGGTTTACACTACAAATACCTGTTTACTCATCTTCATAGTGTACATTATGCGCTTTAAAATTTTGAAACACTTTTTAAAATTAATTCATCTGATGAAACACTTTGAATGAAGCATTCACCAAGGCTAGAAACACTTTCTACACTTTGTTGAGTTTGTCGGAAAGCACCAGCCGGTTAAAAATGCCAATGCTGTCTCACTTCATCACTTCAGGAAATAATATATTCGAGATCATGTTACCTGTTCGATTGATGACATTTTCACATTTTTGCAGCAGATCGACTCTGACAAGGTCAAACAACTCCAAAATGCTATCTGAGATGCTCTGTATCAGTTCTGCTGTAGTTTAAAAGTCTAGTAAGTTACAGATTTTAGCATCTTTGTGAAAGGAATTTATGTTTATACATACACCAACCAGCCAGAACATTCAACCACTGACAAGTGAAGTGTATAACACTGGTCATCCAGAGTCAATGCACTGTTGCTTTTGTTTTCACTTCCTGAAGGTAACAGCACTCCCCAACGCCAGCGGCCTCCTCCAGGAGGATAAGGCAGCCTGCCATGCTGGAAAAAAAACACCCAGGAAGGACTCGAGGAAAACAACCAAGAGCTCAAGGCATTGGCCTGTCTTCCAGTTTTTCCCAGATCTCAATCCGATCAAGCATCCAAAGAAGCCACAACAACAAGGACCAACAACCCACCACAAAACACCAAAAAAAGAAGCTGCCGACAACACACTGGCAGACACCAAGGACACCCACAGACGTCCTGTGTCTATGGCCAAATGGATCAGAGGTGTTTTGGCAGTGTGAGGGGGAGATACAAAAAGTTATGTGGTTTTCATGTTGTGGCTGATTGGTGTGGAGCCAGAACCTATCAAATCAAACTGCCTCACCTGTGTTAGGTACCACCAGCCGGCCTCCAGCATGGCCGAACACTGCAGTTGCTTTGTGTAGAGGCCAACTAGAAGTCAGAGAGACTTGTGGAGCAAAAAGGTTTTTGCCTCTTCTGCCCAGTGTTGTTCCCACTGCAACCGCTCTGTAGTCTGGAGCCAGGCCCCTTGGAAATGTCTGAGGGTGGGACATGACGTGGTACTCGGCCCTTTCTGCTGCCCCTGAGGATACAGTGAAAGTGCTGTGACTTGGTGGGTGACACACAAACTCACATCATCAACATAAGCATCATTTTAATGCAGTTTTTGTGACAGCAGGGAAATAGTTCTTTTACAGCTTACTGTAAAACTACACAATATGGTGACTGCTCAACTGACTGCTCTCTAAACCCTGACACCAGATACTGATTGTCCCATCATAGCTTAGCAAAGAGCTGAAACCAGGCTCAGCGAGCCTGTCACTGTCAAGCTTTTTGCCTCCAGTAGAAACAGTGTACCTGGGGCCGTAGTAAGAGTGACACTCTGCGTTTAAAGAAGTGGTGTCTTTATTTAGACTGTCCAATCCGATACACAAGAGCAGCTGTAAGGGATAGATTAAACTGAGTGTTTATCAGCTATATTGTAAGCTGTCACTGCCAAGGCCAAGTATGTGGGCTTACAGATTACTCAAAAAAGTCTGAGGTGTGATATGTTATGTGCATTGGATGTCCTCATCCTCAAAGTCTTTTCTCTTATGATGTCAAAAGTAAAGATACTGTTTAAACTTTCTGACTTTTAGTGAACGTATCACATGTGGTGTGTCTGGAAAATTCACCAAACCTAAGTCTAAAATCATGGTCTTTCATCAGTATCCTTCTATTCTGCATGTCTCATTCAGAAATTGTCCAAAAACTGTTGCCAGGAACCAGAGTGTGGAAAAAGACCACAGAACTGAACTACTCAGCACAACTGAGAAGGCACGAGTATCAGCTGTGAACAAGAGCCATGTGGCAAAAAAATCTGGGACTTTTTTTTAGCTGACTTGGGCTGAACTGCAGGCTGTGTACAGGAGACAAGTTTAGAAATAAATTAAAATTGTAATAACAATAATAATAATAATTCTAATAATAACAATAAACTTTATTTATAGACCACTTTTCAAAACAAATGTGACAAAATGTTTTCTAATAAAAATAAATTAAAATTGAAATAAAATTAGCACACAGAATAAGATAAAAAATAGAAATCACACAAATAGAACAAGAAGCTATAAAACATCCATCCCATCCATTATCTATACACCGCTTAATCCTCATTAGGGTCGCGGGGGGGCTGGAGCCTATCCCAGCCGACTTAGGGCGAAGGCAGCTATAAAACATACTTTAGTTAAATATCCATAGTGTTTAGAGTCACTATTTTTTTTAGTACTGGTAACACATGTGGACACTTGTTGTATATACCAGTTCAATTTTTGTGTAAAAATAAAATAAATAAATAAAATTATAATAATAAAAAAATCAATAATGATCTATGAAATGTAACATTTGCTATCCCTTTTTTTTTTTTATGATTTACGGAAACATAACTGTGTTATGCTGCACAAAAGATGTATAGAGTTCTCCTCCTTTCAGCCATGATTATGCTGTTTCAATAGAGATGCAGAAATTTACATTGCAGTAAAAAATAAGTCCACAGTGAGTAAAATGCAACAGGGGCAAAAAAACAAAACCAAACAAAACAAAAACACTTGAGGTTCAGAAATGGCCAAACAGGATTTTGCAAGACTCAAATAACAACATGATTCTCCTTTTTTTTTCTTCAAATGATTGTACACTTCTGACTAATGATTTCAAAAAGCACCTTGATTTTGAAGTGTAACTCAGAATCAGAATAAAAGGCTGACAAAGGAGGACATGGATTGGTAAATGGGTAATTTGGGATGCCTTCCCAAATTATTTTTTCCTTTGTATGAAAGATTTCTTAGAGAGTATCTTTGGAGAAAAACAAACTGAAGGCAAGATGGCTCCTTCTGGCTGCAACCACAGAGCTGTGCTACACTCTCCAACTCCACAGAAATGAGACAGTTTTATTTTCTAACCTTTGACCTTAAGATCAGGCAGCGGGTCAAGGAGTGAGCGCTCAGCCATTAGCTCCTTGTCAATGGAGTCCTGAAAACACATGGGGCTGGTGTAGGTACGTGACACTGTCAGATCAGGTTGCATGGATGAATTAATGAGCAGGGGGTTTGCTGGAAAACACACAAACAAAAAAGCAAATTACTGTCAACACTTAGACGTCATTAAGTGACAATTACTTGAGGGACACTTTCAACTGGAGTGTCGTTATCACCGACTTTAAAATCTCCTGAGCGTGTGTCAAAACATTCCAGCTATATCCATTTCTGATTATTGCTATTATACATTCACTGTGGAATCAAGAACAACACACAGCTTATAGCATCATTTTCTCAGTTTAAAGTGACAAACAGTAAACAACAGGAGGGATGTAGTAGTTACGATTCAATGTGATGTCATCGTTGTTTCAAAATATTGGTAAATACATGGACATATTGTAACTGAATTATAACACTGATGACTGAGTTTATTATGTGAGTCAGAGCAAGCAGGCGAAGAAACAAGCGTAAGCGACTGACTCAGTCACATACTGCAGCCATGTTGTACTGGAGTCAGAAGTCGAGATCAAAATAGAGAAACACAGAGCAGATAAATATAATATAGATACGATTATCTATTAATCTGTTTATTGTAAGGTGATATTTATTAGTCACTTAGCAACCACAAAATGACAACTGAAGACACGGTTAAGTAAACAGCGTGGTTTCTCTCGATGAGATAAAAAATGTAAATTGCCAATTTATTTTGTCAGGAATTAGGTGAGCTGTTTGTTAGGGTGACTCATGATGGAGAATGTGACTGCAAAAAAACACAAACATTGATTACTGTTCTACTCCTGTGGCCGCATATAGCAGGGTGCAACACACAAGGTGGGGAGGACATGTCGGATTTTATGGAGGTTTGGTTGTTTTAGACCCTCTAACACAGAGAACAGGGACCAAGATTAAAGCTTTCCCTGGCTCCTGCTGTGTTATCAAAATGAACTTTATTATGCCCTGCTGAGGGTTGCTGCTGCAGCGACCCATAATGCCAGCCTTGTAAAAATATGCCTCAATCTGTGGGGCAAAACACACCACACTCTTGAGCTCTTGTGTTTCTGTGTGTAGCGACGCGGGACCACAAATGCTCCATTCGAGGGCTCGGCGAGAAAAAGTGAAAACACTAATAAATTACATTTTTAATTTTGGAATCATGAATATTTGATTCAAGTTTTATTGTGTGTAAGAGAATACAAAGAACTGACACATTACCCAAATGAGATACCTGTTGTTGAACATTTTATTGAATTTATGGTACCAGGAAGAAGGTCTAAGTAATAATACATAAGAGCGAAATTATATATGTGTCTTCAACACACAATGTGCTTGTTATCATAAGTTTTCAGTGACCGTTTATTGCTTGGGGCATACTGATGTTTGCAATAAAGCAACAAATGCATTACATGCTTTATAGATTAAGCCGTATGTTATTGGACATTTGCACAAACAGCAAGAATCTCTGGAAGGCTCAAGTAAACAAACTGAAAAATTAAATACTGTCATTCTGGCTCCTGAAGCGTTTTAATAATTGATGTAGTTATACGATAATACAAGGAAAAATGTGTGCATAATTTAAAAGATACATAAATACATATGAATACAAAGCTGTATGTATCGTATACAATGACATTAATATGTGAGTGTATTTGCAGTGTTACAACTACAATATAATCAGGAATCAGAATAACATTGTGTGTCTTGTGTCTCTCCCTTCTTTAAGCATCTTTAGATTATTGCTCGTGCTTTGTGACTTAAACCGATGTCTGGCTTCCTGTCTTCATTTCTCTGTTCTCCACATGTTTGGAAGTGAAAATATAACGCTACAGGCTTCATTTGACTCTCTCTGGATTTTTAAGAGCCTTTTGAATCATCAAACAAACAAAATTAGTGTGACTGCACTGGCCAGCCATAAAGCAACACACACAAAATGTCCAATAAACACGTTTATTTCAGGAAAGACAATTAAATGCTGTATATTCACGGTATATTCATTGCAATTGCCGTGTTCATTGCAGCACTATGTTTTTGTGGCTGTGCTTGTGGTGGGCGTCGTGGTGCCTCTGACAGTGTATATATGAAAATTAAGCAGCACTGTGCAATTTTGGCACATTTGTTTTAGAGTGCTCCATAACAACCTCTTATTGCAAAGTCAAGTGTAAAGAGCTTTTTTAGTATCTTTACATGGTGTAGAGGCTCTTCAAAGGCCCTCTGAGTTTCTCTTAGATTTCTAATATGGATTTTCTTTTTATCTGCTACAGATTTAAATGCACATCCAAACGCAAATTTAAAATGGATGAAGGCAGAGTCTATACTGTTTGGAATAACATGGGATTTTCTGAGCTAGCAGATTATTAATTAAAGTCGTACCTATTATCCAGCAGCAGGGATGAATGATGTGTGATTCATCTGCACTTTCTGAATGACAAATCAAACTGCGCGCATATCTCAATAAATCCGTTAAATAATCCAACACTTGAGCATATTAATCACACATCTGTATGCTGATTAACTATTCTGCATATCACGTATATATAAAGTAAAGTATTGATGATGTCCTCCTCAACATGAGTATGAAACTTTCAGAGGAAGCACGATACATTATGGAAACAAAAATGTTCATGTAACTATCAAACACAACTCGATTCCAGATATTTCTTCCAGCTTGGATTCAGTAAGTTGTGGAAAGTTCATTCACAGTGGGATGTAGTACTTAATGAGTGTAATTGATTCGTCACTGATCTGTGGGAGTCACTGGCTCACCTTGACGAGACGTCTTGAAGCTGAAAGACTGGAAGCCCCCAGTGAGGGCCGAGGAGTCGATGACATCAACGCCGTACTCGCTCTGGCTCCGTCGGTACAGCGTGACAGCGACGATCAGCAGCACCACCGTCACCACCCCTGCAGCCAGGCCTGAATACAAGGCCACATCGCTGCTGCTCTCCACACCTTGGAAAGTTTGAGTGAGTGAAAAGGAGAAACATGTTTTTGAAAAATAACATGCTTGTCTGCTTCTTGCCTTTGCTTTCCAAGTCTACTGCATTTAATTAGGACGCCAGCAGACATTTCCTCCCAAAATAAACTGAAAATCTGTGTTGCTGAGGAATATCAGCTGAGATAAAGTTGTGGAAGGTCTTTTATAACAGGCAAGTATACCTTGGTTACAAGCTACTTTAGTGCCTTTTTTGTTTTCTCTTCTTCGTCTGCCCTGCCTCCTCATGCACAGCTTCATCGTTCCATTTCTGCAGTGTTAAAGCTACTAATGAGGAACCTCGGAAGGAACGCGATTATAATCAACCCAGCACCTGACTGTCATTTCAAACACTGCTTGGCTCTGGTGTTGGAGGCACTCTGCGTTCCACTGGGATAATGTGACAAAACCAATTCATTAAATTAGCTCATCGGCGACGATTATGCTCTATCTGGTCCCACCAGTATTGCAGCGTCCAACTCCACAAAGAGAAAGAATGAGTGGGAAATAAAGGAGCTGCTAGCTTGTTCTTGAAAGATAATGAGATCTTCGCTGAAACAGGACATGCTGAGAAATCCTCTAAGTAGCCTGAAGCTCAAATGAGGAGAAATTGACGAAATATGCAAAGCGGTATTAACAGCTACAGTAGCAGGTTAATTGGGGGCTTGGGAAGTTTTTGGCAGCCTGGCCGCATTCTTTTTCCCATTTCTGACAAACAAAAACACATAACTGTGTTAAAGGACAAGTAAGGAGAACATGTGCTTGTGGCTTGGTAGGTATCAAATTGATTTTTCTCTGTGCAAACTGCGCAGTTTAAAAAGGCTCATTTCCCTACACAGCAGTAATGTATAAAGCAGTGGATACACAGTGGTTAACCACAGGCAGCTTGACTTGAAATACTATACCTGCTGCATTCAAATATATTGGTATTAATGCAAGGAAACCTGAGGTAATAACGGTAATAAAAGTCAGGAACATTTGATACAACTGATTATCATCTAGAAATGCAATTAACACGGTTGTATCCCATGTTGTATTTCGTTACACCTAACAGTGTTTTACTTTTATTATTTTCATAGTCACTTAGCAGCACTCCAAGGACAACAGCACACAGTATGTTACCGTACAAGAAAATCTTCAGGCTCTATGTCTTACTGGCAGTCACGAGTGAGAAATATGTACTCAGTGATGCACACAAATAACCTGGAGATTGAATGTTTTTAACAGAAATTAATCAGACTTCTTATGCACTGAAATTAATTCTAGGAATGACATGATAAATAAAAGATATATTATAATATTAATATTATGAATAATGATTATTATCATTACTCATGCATGCTATTTGCTGCCTGTCTGTCAGAACATCTGTATCTGAAATAACTCTCACCTCTATTTTAAGTAAGGGACGGTTCCCAGTGAGTGATGCAGACTGTCATTTTCTAAACCACACCGTCAGAGTGATTTACCTCCTGCTAACACTTTATTCCTATTTCAGTGGAGTTTGCTACCTCAGGATAAAATCACTTATTTGCAAAGCAGAACCACTACCAGAATTGAATAAGGGTGCAGATAGAAGTGTGGTTGTGTTTTCACTATCCTCGTCAATCAAGGAATTACTATTTGGACAGTGACACAGTTTCTATAATTTTGCCCCAGTACACCACCACAATAGATACGCAATGAACCAATCAAGATCTGATTCAAATGTAGACTTTACGTGTCAACTAAATAGTTTAACATAAAAAAATATTGCAATCATTTTAAAGCTTTTATTTATTTATTTTTTTTACATTGCCACTCCAACAGGCTCAGAAGTAACTGGAAAGCTGACTGATGTGCAGTTTTAAAGCCCGGTGTGGCCTGTTTGCTCATTATGTCATGACAAATTAAGGAGATAAAACATCTGGAGGTCTTGAAATGCTGAATCTGCATTTGCTAGTTGTTCATTTGAACTCTGAATATGCGGTCCAAAGAGCGAAGGAGGCCGTCATCAGCCTGAAAACACGAAACAGACCTATCAGACAGACTTTAGAGATACATTTTATACACTTTTTAAAAAAGAAAAAATGCACCGGTGAACTCAGTAACACCTAAAGTGGATGACGGACAAATGCTTTCCGCCAAGAGTGAAGAAAAAGCCCTTCACAACAAGTAGAACACTCTGGAGGAGGTAGGCGTGTCGTTGCTGGAGTCTACAATCAAGAGACGTCTTCATGAATGTAAATGCAGAGAGTTTACCTCGAGATGCAAACCACTGGTAATGCTTGAGAACAGAATGGAGAGTTTTTACTTTGCTAGAAAACATCTAAATAAAACCCGCCTGGATTTGGAACAAAACATGTTTGGACAGGTGAAACTGAGATAAACTTGCAGCAGAATGATGGGAAGGGAAGAGTGTGGAGAAGGAAAGGAAGGCCTCATGATCCAAAGCAAACTGCATCATCTGTCAAACACTGTAGAGGCAGTGTTATGACATGGGCAGGTATGGCTGCCAATCGAACTGGGTTACTAGCGTTTATTGATGATGTGACGGCTGATAGAATCAGCAAGGTGAATTCCAGAGCGCGTACATCTATACTTTGTGCTCAGAATCAGTCAAGTTATACTAAACTGATTGGACAGCGCTTCACAGTTCAGATGAATAATGACCCGAAATATACAGTAAAAGCAACACAAGAGCTTCTTTAGGCAAAATAGTGGAATATTCTTAACTGGTTGAGCCAGTCACTTGACCTAAACCCAATTGAGCACTTTCACCGACTGAGGGCAGAACTGAGGGTTGAAAGACCCACAAACTGAAGCAGTAAAAACCTGGCAAAGCATCTCAAGGGAGGAAATTCTGCATTTGGTGATGTCCATAGGTTCACAAGTTCAGGTAGGCATTGACTGAAAAGGATTTGGTTCCAAGAAATATAATAACCTTTAGCTTGTTCCATGACTTTTGAACTTGTGAGAATGGATGGATTCCTCTACAGTCAGTGAAATATATTTGTTAAACTGCTAATATTGAAGCTGGAAGTCTGCACTTTAATCCCACCTTAACAAAGGGCAAAACACAAAAACTGTCATGAGGTACAAATATTCAGAAAAGTATGTTTCTGTACTAGTTCAATAAATAGCAGCGAGTGCAACTATTAAAATAAGTTCCTGAAGTCTATTTTGCAAAACAGATGCCATGTGAATACAAAGAGCACCCTGTCACCAGTCATGATGGTTTTTCATCATTGTGTTAATCAAATTTGGACAGCCCTTTCTCCAATCAGAATCATGCATTCTTTCAGGTCACAGTGACAGTATTACCTTTTAAAAAACAGAAAAACAAACAAAATAAAAAACAGAGCCAAGCAGAAACTCACCCTGTGGCTTTACATCATGGAGCAACTTTCGATCTGCAAACAGAGACACAAATCATAATTGGAGACGTTTTTGAGCGATACAAGTGTTGTTTGATTTGATTACTACTTCTGTATGCATCCATGCCTGTGCACACTGTGTATGATGTATGTGGAGTGGGGTGGATGAATAACAAAGATTGATGAGCTTGTTGGTAATGAGCATGATTATAATGACGATCATGATCTAGCCCACACCGCCAAAAATTATGAACAGTAAATCTATAATGACACAGTCCCTGAACACAATGGGACTGACAGTAATGATGCTAAACTGTCTTTTTCTCGTTGTTACCCAGTGAAGAGGGGATGTGATGTTACCCACTCTGTGTGCAGAGGCCGCCCGTGCAGTTGTCTGTCGCCAGCGCCACGCCGTCACACAGCCGCCCTCCATGTTTGGGCTCCGGAGCTGTACACTCTCTGCTGCGCTGCCTCTCGCACTCGGAACTACACAATGACCACTCACTCCACTCTCCCCAGCTGCCATCGACTAAAGGATCGGATACAAACACAAATGCTTGATTTGCATGGTTGAAGCGCAGTGTCATCCACGGTGAATACATGCACATGTGTGAATACATAAACTCATACAAGTAAAAGAATAAAGAGGATGCACTCTTCTCTAATTAGTGTGGGCTCATTTTTCATATAAAGTCCTGCACCTCTATGGAAACAGAACAACCATGACTACAAGTAGACAGAACTAAAAAATGTCTTTTGTGCAGTATGACAGAAAGAAAAAAGAAAAACAGATGTTGTATTTCTTTGATAACTTGTTCTAAAAAATTGAAAAGCGATCAGCATGATTTTTTCAAGTGCCCACAGGTGTTACCAGTACTGAAAAAAAATGTTGCTTCTACATAATATAATTACTTTACTACATATATTTCTTTTTTTTTTTTGCAATATCATTACATGTGCAATTTTCAATTTCATGTGCAATACTTCTCATCCATGAGCAATATTGTAACTTTTCTTTTATTATTCTGGTTTAGGCGAATGTATGTCAAAGTACTTTTTATTTACATCGTACTTTTATACATATAATATCTTATTTAGAATTTTTTAGATTTGCATTTCTACATTTATTGCCTGTCTTGTTGTTGTTGAGTATCACAGTTTCATTCATCATGTCAAATTCCTTGTGTGTGTGAGCTCACTTGGCAGTAAAAGCCTTTCTGTATTCTGTATTTTTTTTCCATACCTGTTTCCTATCTTCTCTTTGCAAACACAGCCTGCATTTCAGCTGCATGAATTTTTATCACATGACTACTGGCTGCAGCTGTGTCTTCATAGTTGCACTAACAAAAACAGTTTTTTTTTTTAGTTTTTTACATAATCTAGTTTAAATTTTTATTTTTTTTGCAAAATGTCACATGTAGAATAATAATTTTGATCAAAGTAAATTTAATGAAATATCACAATTTTAAGCTTAGTTTTGGTTAAGGTTCCCAAATTAACAGCATGATGAATGATTCAAGGAAAGGAGCATCATCCATCCATCCATTATCTATACACCGCTTAATCCTCACTAGGGTTATGGGGGGGCTGGAGTCCATCCCAGCTGACTTAGGGTGAAGGCAGGGGACACCCTGGACAGGTCATCAGTCTGTCACAGGGCTACACTTAGAGACAGACAACCAAGCACACTCACATTCACACCTACGGACAATTTAGAATCACCAATTAACCTTAACATTCTTTTAGACTGAGGGAGGAAGCCTGAGAACCCGGAGAGGACCCACGCTGTATAGGGAGAACATGCAAACTCCCGGGTGTCCTCACCAGGACGCAAACTGGCGACCTTCTTGCTGCGAGGCAACAGTGCTAACCAACTGTGCCACCTTGCAGCCCCAAGGAGCATCAAAGAATTCAAAGTATGAAAATTCTTTGTTTTTACAGTTTCTGACTCTGATCATTGGTACCATTTTGCTGGTTTTGTGAAGACAACATGCCTTTCATATCCTCCTGTGGGTTTTGAGGTTCAAAGGGTTAATAGTTCTCCAGAAGTTTGTGGGAAAACATTTTCAAAGCAACAGCTGAACGACCAAAAAACATTTCTTCCTCAGAGTGCCAAAATGCTGAGCAGTCTTGCTGACTTGAAGCGCAAATGCCATACTCCATCACGTCTCCTTTCCACCTCCAAATGCACTAAAAGTCTCCTTCTTGCTGCTAATCTAAACGCAAATTCACCCTGTTTATGCTCAAGCTCAGATGCGGGAGAAAGAATCCTTCAATGGCAGACAGTTGGCAAAGAGGAGATAATGTGTGGAGGAGTGCACTGTATTCCCCTGATAACTTTTTTTCTTAAACCTGATGAGCATGTTCCTTTATACTGTGTATTGGCTGAAATAATAAATTTAGGCTAAAAAAACACTGGGCAGAACAGATTACACAGCCATTTTGATAAGTAGAACTGCTGCTCTGCTCTTCCTCTCACAACCTCAGCTCCTACTGTTTGTTTTCCTCTCTTAAGTTCTCTTTATCCCTTTCTGTTTTGCCCATCTGTCTGTTTCTCAGACATATTCTCTTCACTTGTTGTTTTATAAGGTGCACTGCATTAGATTGCAGATCCAACCCACTGTCACTAGTGCAGCGCAGCCGTGAGACGCATTCGTGGTGAAATGTGATCTGTTCAAAGGAGAATGCTGCTAACAACAAATGCTACAATTTCAGGTAATAAAATCAGCTTACAGATACTTGAAACTCAAGAGCGATAAATCACAGGGACCATTTCCTTGGCTTTATTTTTTGTCACAATATTATTGTGAGGTAAAACATTTCTGAGCAGAAAAACATCCCTCCATGTTGATGCAATTGAAGGACATGCTGACATTCAAAATTCTTGGAGTTGGCTGCCAAACAGCAGCTTTTTAAAAAAGGAACAGTTCAATATTTGGGAAATTTTCTTTCTTGCCAAGAGTTAAATGAGGAGATCGATACCACCCTTCTGTCTAGCTGTCTGTTAATTATGAAGCCGAGGCAGAGAAACGGCAAACCCGGCTCTGTCCAGTGGTTAAAAATAACGTGCGTTGTTACATCTCAGCTTTGTGCAAAGATTGACGTGTAAGTTCAGCAGTTCATAGTTTAATGGTGGGTTGTTTCCTGCACTGTTTCTCAGGCAGCCGCACTTGCATGAAATAGTTCCAGCATGTAACTTCCTGTTAAAAAACACAGTGGTTTTATATCAATTAAACAATGTTTAGGATTCGGCATGAAAGGCTCAGTTTAATTGTTTATTGCAGTTATTGTACAAGACGGGATTATATAGTGATGCAGTTGTAGCTAAAGTCATGTTAAACAAACAGTAGAATGTATAAACAAGCCACGTACACAGAAAAAAATCACATGTATAAACTACAACATCAATGTGCCACAAAACACACATTTGTTCAATCACTTGGCTAATTTATTCAGTTGTAGACTGAGAGATAGAGAGATGATTAGTGCGAAGACATTCATTCAAAGTCACGCTGCACTGGGAGATGAAATGTGGTCCACATAAAGATGTACTTTCAACTCATTTAATGTTTCATATAAAATGTTGTAAATATGGATTTATACAGGCTGTGTGCTGCTAAGGAAAAGCTTTCAGGACATTGTAATAGGAGCAGTTGTATACCTTAAGCTATAATAAGAAATTGCATCTACTGCTGTACAAGTACTTCAGAGCTACTCCTCTGACTGTGAAGGTAGAACATGTCCTTCAAATAAAAACACTACAAGTCCGCAGTGTTTTAGATCAATATCGAGGTTCCTGGTCTGCTCATTGTTTTTCCGATTGCTCCCTTTGACTTGATCTTTTGCTGTTGCTACAAATGATGATAAGTTCATAATTGCACATTATAAGGTGAAAATTGTCACTATTGTACATCCCAGTGAAATAAAGTCTCAACCATTAAATCAATGTCTTCAAATAGGCAGTTAAAAAATGTTTACTTTAACTGGTTCTGACAATCATCTCTTAAAAAGTTCCTTTTTAACCCTTTGAATCTCACTTTCTCTAAAGATTCAAGGTTCATCTCAGGGTGATCTTTAGAAAATAACCAACATTCTACCATTTCTCAGAGCCAGAAACTGTAAAAACAGAAGAAATGATGGGATTTTTAACTTTTCAAAGGTCCTCACATTACTCACTTGTGACATGATATTCAACTGTAAAACTTAACCAAATCTAAGCTCAACAACATACCATTTCATTAAAATCACATTATTCTACACGTCTCATTTATAAATTCACCAAAAAAGAACTGTTTGCGCTTACCAGACAAACAACTAAAATTCAGTGGTCCTTGGTGCAGCTATGAAGCTATGATGGAGTTGTGACCAAGAACCACGAGACAAGGCTGAACTCAGCAGATAGAAGACAAGTATGAAAACAACTACAGCGTGTGAATTCAGTATCTTTTCCAGTAGTGATGACATTTGTAGGCACTTGAAAAAATGTTGCACATGTTGATTCCAGGTTATTTCATTTGTTGTAAAACAGACAAATTTTAAACTTAAATGTATTTCTTCTTCTTCTTTTTTTTTTAATGATTTATGGCATTATAACTATGTTGTACAGCAGAAGATACTGTTTTAAGTTCTCTCTACTTCTAGCCAGAGTTGTGATGTTTCCATAGAGGTGCAGAACTTTGTATTGCAGTGAAAAATGAGCCGACAGTGAGTAACAACATGACAGGAAGTGCCCAGAAACTGCTTAGAGTTTAAAATGTTAAATGTCTTCTTAAAAAAAAAAATGCTCATTGGGCAATGTGAGTTGTGAAATTGAAATTGTGTGCAACAAGAGTGGAGCCGTGTGCAAAAAAAAAGAAAGAACAAAGATACAGCTTAGAGGTTTGGTAGATGTCCTCTGCTACAGTTGGGTAGATCCACCCTCCATGGCCAAATCTAAGCTAACCAACTGATAGCAGTGTAGAATTCAACAAGCAGATATAATATTCATATTGTATCGATCTCATTATCTGACACTGTGCAAGAAAGCAAAATAGGTGCATTATTCCAAAATGTCAAACATTTTCTTTCTAAAAGCTATCAGTTTCACAATGAGAGATTTCAGGACCTGAATCACAAGAAATGGAGGGATCACTGAAGCATAGCTAACTATAACCCGTGGCTATAAATCTTTCATTTGGCAGTTGATTTTCACAAGATGAACAGAACTGTTATCTGCAGGTGGGAAGGCAGCTTTAAAAAGTGTAAACCGCTGCAGCGTGTGATGAAGCATACACATTAACATCATGAGGACAATATGCCTTTGGTCTTACCTGGACACACTGTGTTGCAGGTGCTCTTCTGCACTGACATGCCCTCACAGAAGGCTCCTCCATTGAGAGGAGCTGGATTTGTGCATGTACGAGAACGTTTCTGCACCCCCCGACCACAGCGTACATTACAGGGCGACCAGTCCGTCCACGATGACCAGCCCCCGTTCACTGTAGGTGCCAAAGGATGAGAAGACAGGTATAAAGAGATTCCACAAGAATGCAAACAAGCGTACTTTGTGTGGTTAACAATATATTGTATGTCTTGCAAAACAGCACCACAGTGACTGCATCACAGGGTTCACTCAGAGGTGACAATAAACATCAGGAAAAAAAAAAAACATGGTGTCTTTACAAAAATGATCAACAGCGTCTTTCCTTCTGTCTACTTACGCCTCCTCCACTGATTTGTTTCCTAAAATAATACAGGATGATCGACTAATCAGCTCATTTGCTGTCATAGAGAAGGAAGAATTACTACTATTCCATTATTGTACATCTGTTGGAGGCTATCGGGAATAGTAAGCCTGTCAGGGACTTCATTAGCAGTATGGAAATTCATGATTGATGTACCTCAGCAATGGGGTGTCAGAAAGACTCAGATGTATTCTTACAGGAGCTAAATTCCCTCTCTGAAAAAATAAAATAACGGGCTGAGAGATCAGTTAAACGAGCACTGAAACACTCCAATTAAGGTTATCCTTCAGTGTGAGAGGAGGTGGTGCTAGTATGACACAATAATTTCACTTTCTACAAGGCAATAAAAGTGCTGCAAACACTGTCTGCCGGCCTGCAGCTATACAGAGTGTTTTACACAAGGTGTTTAGTGCTGGCAGATAAAGGCTGGGGAGTGGTGACAGGCCGCGTCACAGCCTTTCCATCATTAATAATTGAGTTCTTGTAAATATTGTGCCTGTGTCTCCTTGTTTCAACACAAGGGATCATTTGCCCATTACCTGCTCATTAGTCTGTAGCGTGAAAAAAGACCACACGCTGTGGCTGAGCAGTGCTTTTTATATTAATGATTTGGGGAATTTGCTTGAGGTGCCAATTTGACACCATACTTCTGTAGTGAAAATTGATATTTTGATGCAGACAAGAAAGCTGTTTGGCACCACTTTGATCATCTGTACCGCAAACCTGCCATCATGACTTTTTGGCAGTCACAGAATCTAAGCTGAAAAACATCTTCTTTTGAAAAATAAGAAAACCTGGACTTTGACATCTTACCGTAGACCACAACAGTAGCTGTGGCACTGCGCCTCTTGGCCACGATGTTGCTGGCAACGCACGTATAGTTTCCAGAGTCTGAGAGGCGGGCTTCTGAGATGATGAGATTATGATCACCTCTTGAATCACCGACGCCGTCGTCATCAAAGCTCAGAGGTTCCTCGTTTTTCAGCCATTCCACCTGAAAACAACAAAGTATGTCAGATAGACAGAAACACATTTGAAAATGTGTCAGATGTCACACCAGATGTGAGCCATGTTAAAATAATCCACACTAAGTATTAGCAACTTTTTTGTGGTATGACATAATACTGCAATAATAGCACTCATTAATATCCTGATATAAAAAAGTAATGCACACTTTGTTTTATTACAGTTTAAGCTTGTAATGATCGATGATGACTGACATCTGTAGTAGCGAGAATGTGCAGCTTTGAGTGGTGTTTTGGAACACTCTGCTCCCTGCCCTGTCATTACATACACAATGTGCAGGAAGTGGAAAGTGACTGTGGCTAAACGCTCCCCAATTAAGCACGAGCCTCTCATAATGACAGTTTATAGATATTTGTATGCAGCATGACGTGGTTGTTTCCGTCGGTCCCAGCACCCTGACTTCTTAACTTTTAGCACGGGTAACTAGTGCACTTCCACTGTTAATCCATTACTTCTAGTTCCATTCACAAGTTATTATACTTTTAGCTCACTGGTGGCAAGTTGTTAGTCCATTTTAGTTACTTATTTTAGTTTTTGTTAATTTATTGCTCTTAGCCAACTGTATTATGTAAAGTGTTCATTTTCTAAAACATAACGTTTTATAATGTTTATTGATTACTCTTAGTGAACTGTTGAATATTATTTAGTAATGTTAGCTACATACTGTATATACACTTATTGAATACTATAAAGGTGAAATATACAACATTTTGAATATAAATATAGCACTAAACAAATGTCTGCAATGTAAAGGTTTCGTGCAGTAATGGCATCCTCAGCAGAGTCAAAGCCCCTCTGTATGTGGTGTAGTCCGATCTCCTCTGTTCTATTGTTGTCTTTTGTCAGCTGGTCAACACATTAGTGCATGTGAGTTCCCCCCATTGAAACTGCAGACTGTGCTTACAAACAGTGATCTCCTATGCAAAGAAACATAACTGTAAGTTCTTATGTTAGCATTTATTTATATGCTAATCATCCATTTATAATCAATTCCTTCTACGCTTACTGGTTTTCAGAGAAAATACATTTTTGGATATACAAGGTGTGTCAGAAAAGTTCCAGGACTGGTGTCATAAACGATATATCTCAAACCCAAACTACAAACAAGAGGGTTTCCCCTTCACAAGGTCAACCAGCAGGTGTACAAAGAGATCCTGCAGCTTTGTTCAGTGTGTGAGAAGAGGAGAGAGTCGTGGCAGGACAAGTCGTGGCTGCTTCACCATGACAACGCGTCTGCTCACAATGCCCTGAGCATCTGACAGTTCCTGGCTGAGAAGAACTTGGCCGTGCTGGAGCAACCTCCCTACTCACTCCACCTGGCTCTGTGGGATTGTTTCCTCTTCCCCAAGCTCAAAGAGGTCATCAAGGGGACCCGTTTTGAAGACGTGGACGCATCATGATGGCTGTGACGACGGATCCCAGAAGAATCCTTCCAGGAGTGCATGGCGGCGTGGCAGAGAAGGCTGGGAAAGTGTGTTAGACTCCAGGGGGATTACTTTAAAGGGGAAAACTGGTAGTTTGTAGTTTGGATTTGAAATATATTTGTTGTTACACCAGTCCTGGAACTTTTCATAGCTGAGTACTGCTTTCAGCTTTGCACATGCATGTCCATTTCTCCCACACTTCACTGGACAAGTCAAAGTGTAGTCCAGGCTATTTAGTTGGTTCCCTAAAATTCCAAAGAATTTACAAGAATTGAATTCATGATTTTTACTTAACTTATGTGCACTCTGTCTCATGGACTGTAGAAACAGACACATGGAGTGGAACAGACAACAAGTGAATAACGTTACTTACGATCATGGGTTGAAAAGAAGTTGCTATGACCACTTAATGTATTTTACAATGCTAGTGTGGGTTAATGGCTCTGGCTGGAATATTGTGTTGGTTCTTGTGTCCACAGCCTTTCTGGCTGTAAATGAAAGTGAAGGTTGGGGGGAGGTATTTCAGTCTGAGATGCTGGTGCTCTAGCAACATTCAGTGGCTCTGAAAAGTTGCAGACAGAACCTTTAGGCTACTTGCTTCCATTGCTTTTCCATTATTTTCACTTTACTACACAGTTAGTTGGACTCGCCGGATGCAGGATGCGGTTTCAGCAACTAATCATTTCAATTGGCTTTGTCCTTCCTTCCATTATCTAACAACATTAATAGAAGGGCAGCCCTGTCAGCTTTTTGTGGTGAACTATTCATTTTAATAACAGTACTCATCTCCCTACATGCCAACGTTCCAACAAACCAGTTCTGTCAATCTCATTTTCAGCCGCATTCTTCACTTAGCCCCACCCACAACACCTGTGATTGGTTTAAAGAAATACAAACATACCAAAGCCCTTATAGCAGAATGATAATGTTGTACACCAGAATTTAAATAATATATATTACTTACTATTTCAATGCTTTATCTGTTACTGTAACTATAACAGTACGTGAGTTAATACACTCACTTGCCAGTTAATTAGGTAAACTTAGCTAAACCCAGAGTAGTCTTGCAACAAATCTGAAACTGACGATGGTTATACTGTTGGTTATATGGTTATACTTTACTGTTTCAGAGGATGGTTGATTTGAGGTGTCTGTGGTGCTGTTTTCTAATGCATGTGTTTGTGGTTTTGAGTGTATCCTCACTGATATAAATGAAATGGACAAAACAATAGAAACAGCAGTCAGTATTAATATATTTATTAAGATATGTAAAGGGGCACATTCTGATTGCAAGATTAGGGGTTTGTGGAAAGGCATAATATGGCTGACAACCACTCAGAGGCAGTGATGTAGTAGGTAGGTCACATCCTCCACCGTTACCAATTCAGTGGCCGTGTAGTGAGCAAAAGTAATAAGGAATTACAAAATAAAGGACGCTCTGTTGATGCTCCTCTCTCCGCATGACTGGCCCTGTAAATTGCCATTAATGTGCCACTAGCTTGAGCTTTTCATTGAGAGAGACGAGCTGGGGCATGAGGACAGGGGTTTGATTTATGGCAGTGTATTTGAGGATTAAAAACTCCGCCCCTCGGGGAGCTCCATGTGTTTGTGCGTTGGGTCATACCCCAGTGTGTGAGCATGTGTGTGTTTGCGGAGAGTGTCCATTTGCCAAGGGAATGTAACAACAGCCAACAAACTCAGAGATTGCTTTGCTCTTTCGAAGCACCCTGGATGGAAAAATTGAGCTGGGAAATCAATAAATCAGGAGTCATGTTGTCACAAGTGTTTTTTGCTCCTTTTGATGGCCCAAGAACTCTTTCATCATGTGGCTTTAATTTAACTTTTTTTCATCAATTGGTTCCACAGTGTTCAAGATGTACCAAGCGACCGTACTGGTGGGCTGCAGTGATGCCTCTATCAGGTCTTTTTCGTTATAATTTTTCCTTTTACTATTTCACACCCCCAGTGAATAATCAACCCCTGTGTTCTCCACGGCTGGTCAGTCTACCCAATTATGAAAGCAGTCAGTTAAAACCTTCCACAGTGAATAAAATAGTGCAAACTTATATTTTAATAATGCTGAATTCACCCTTATCTTGTGGTTTCATCATACAGATCTCTATTTCGCTGTCATGCATTTCATTTCATAGGCTTATTGATGTAATCACATTACAATCCTGTATTTTGCTCTACTCAATGACAAAAGAAATAGTCTCATTTCGAAAATGATGACTGAGGTCTTTTGTTTTTACCAGGGTCATTTTGTACATACACCAAACCACAGGTGAACTGAATAGCTTTAGTCATCCTATTAAGGTCAAATCATGGTTTCTGCATCCATGTGCACAGACTGATGCAGACTTAAAAAGTGGACAGCGGACACAAAAGCGGTTCCAGGTAGTCATACTATACACAGTATGCACTGACCTCCACAGACATGTCGCATTGTCCCTCATATTGAATACAGAATAACACACAGTGCTCCTTTGGATATTACAGGATACAGCAGCTGGTTACAGATAGGGCTGTAGCTCCGTGTCACTGATTATTTCTGAGGTGTGTCGAGCAGTGGGTGGACACAGCTCAGGATTACTGGAGAGTTTAAACCTTCCTACTACTGTTTGTGCGCAATCAATGAAAGGCATGCACAAATACAAGTGCCTCAGAAGTGCAGCTGCGACTACTTCAATTACAGCTCTGTTAATGAAAAGGTGTGGATGATGGAGTGTCTCCTTATAGAGTCCCTCCACATAACAAACATTTCTTTTGAGCACCATTTGCTTTGCAGTTGTACAGTATGCAGTGTGTACAGTCTGTCACTAACTTGGGCCTGCACATGGGCATCTGCAGATGTATTGGCACAGACCCTCGCACACTCCGGCAGATGTCACAATTTATGCCACACCCACCCTTGTGAATGCATGGAGGCAGAAAACATGAATTGGCCTTTAGAATGCAACAGTCTGCTAGGAAACCCCTGCACCTAACTAAGGAAGTGTTAGAGGAACACGACCAAGAGCCCAAGGCTTTGACCAGAACTTCCACCCCACCAGATCTCGATCCAACGAAGCATTCGCAAGCCCTAGCCACAGAACCTGATCACAGGCCACAAATCACCACTCAAAGAATCCACTGACAGTGGCCCAGTGCCAGAAAACACAGTCTGATGGGTCGGAGCTGTTTTAGAAACTTAAAGCCGACCTACACAATGTTAGGCAGCTGGTTCTAATGTTGTTTCTGATTGGCATATTGTGTTAAGTACTTGGGAAATAAATTCAAGAAATACATCTCTGAAGCCACCAAGACACACGATTTTTAAAAACTGTGCTGATGATTACCCAACAGTGACTTCTTGACCATCACGACATGTAGGGTTGCACAAGCAACAAAGTGCTTTCATAAAGATTCATACAAAGCTCTCGTCTTGCTTTATTTTAATGTGTTTTTCTAAACAAAATGCTTGGTATTTTTACTGCTCTGCCAGTATTGATGTGATGTGGGAAAAGGTCACATTGATTGAATGGGGACAAACCTACTGGTTACCATCTAATGGATAAGTAGAACTTTAAAGACATTATTCTCCAAATTCTGTGCAGTAAGGTCAGTTTATAGACACAAACACTGTACTTTATATTCACTCTAAGACAAATTGTTACTTATGCCGCAAAGTTGTTAAATTACTTTAAAATACGCATCCACTTATTTCAGAAAACAACTAAACTAAAAACTACTTTCCTGTATTTCTCCACATTATTATTCTCCTGATGGAGTTATATAATGCGGAGAATTCACTGAATTGAAACACAACCTCCAACCCTTTGTCCTCATATTCAGATGGGATGCATATTTATAGAGAAGTGTTAAAATTGAACTTGACAGGTACCAAGATTTAACCATTATGTAGCGTAAATTAAATATATTTCAACATTTAGTGGATAATATGTCACCTCAAGAAACACAGAGGAAAGCTAAATGCAGTGCCAAAAGCAAAAACTTATTTTTTGCTACACTGAAATACATAAAACATATTTTTTTTTCCAATGACAAATCTAATTTCTATCACAGGCAAGTAAAAATAATGAGGTGAATAGCTGTGCAACCGCTGTCTATTCTGTAGAAATGCTTCATTAATCAGTTATTAAACCAATGGAGATAAGCATTTTTCTCATTTACACCACATCTAGGCCACAAAGGCAGTGTAAAACCACTGCTGTGCATTAAATTTGTGTCACTAATAGACGTCTATGTGTGCTAGCTAAAGGCAACGGACAAAATAGCAGGAATACATTACACGACATTTAATGCGTATTACCCTTGAGTTGAACCAACAGCTATCTGATAAGGGCCAATGAAAATTGCCACTGAAAATGAAAAGCCTTAAAATGGTATATTTTATATTGCATGTGTGGAGCTGTCCACCATCTGCAGGTAATAAATTATGTATTATAGTAAAGAAAAAAAAAACTATCAAAGATATCTGTGAAATGCCATAAAGTTTAACGTCTGAAATCAAGGTAATTAAAAAGACACTATCTTTTTACAAGGAGAGTGAACCGTCAAACTTTCATAACTTTTTATTACACACACAGACCGCTGGAAAGTCAGGATGAAAAGTGGAGGAGATTTATTGAAAATAGAGCCCAGATTTGATGGGATCAGAGCCCTGCCAGTAAAGACACATTTTTGATATAAGAGGTGTGACGCTCAACCACTCAACCAACTCAGGGTCCAGATTCTTTTTCTTCTTCTTCTTTAACTCAGCAGTGTATCACGTAATTGACACATAATTCACTAAAAATGACAACAAAAAGTTGTCAAGATAAAAAATACCTTAAGGCTGACCAGGGTTTATTATGCAACATATTTCATGGAGGTACAGTATAAATGGTAGGTATGTACTTTGACATGCATTTAAGGAGGAGAAAACAAAGAAACGTGAGAAAGACAGTAGGGGAATAATATGCAGCAAATGGCCCAGAGTCAAACCGTCGCTTGCTATTCCGATCATTTGGGCCCAAGTATGCGTTTCAGTATATTTTTTCTCCATCTGACAACAAATACTTGTATGTGCTTGGGGCTTGAAACGTATTCAGAATCAGTTAGCACATGGTCACCAGTCAGTTGCTTAATAAAACTGAATTTTCAGTTAAATTTTTTAGAGATTCTCAGAGAGCCTACAGAGTTAATGTCTGAGGAAACAAATCCTTATTTTACTGCACTTTCAAGACTGAGTCAAGGCTGTCGTTACTTTTAGTGATTAGTTGTCAACGATAAAATTATCGTGAACTGTTTTGATGATTGACGATTCAGTCTGAGTAGTTTTTGATAAAAGATAAAACAGATAGAATGAATGAGATAAAATGTATATAATTTCTGATTCCAATATGTAAATCTTAATATTTTCTGAATGTCTTTGGTTTTTTTTTTGGACAAAACAAATTTAAAATGAAGGACGTAATCTTGAACTT